>NC_141029.1:2230000-2235000 GCF_052040795.2 Danio rerio | reverse complement strand
CTGTCTGAGGTATTGGGCGTGGCTAACAAACTTAACCACACCCCTCCAGCTGTCAGACAACACACAGAAATGGTGAGGAGGATGAGTCTGTCCCTCATCTTTCTGAATAAAATGCCTACTTTACTACATCCAATCAGCTCGCAGTAGAAAAAAACAAGCCACGCCCACTGTTTTCTCTTTTAATATTCAGATTCTCTAGGAACTGTCACAATAAGAAAAAAAAAATTCTGTTTCATGTGAATTTTAATATCACAGATCCACGTGACTATTGTGAGCGTGTATTGTTCTTAACTGAACAGATATATCAAATAGCTTTAAAAAAATGAGTTTAGTGGAAACGAGAATCTTTCCGCGAGAGAAAGCGAGACAAGCATAAAGATGGATTCATATCTAATCACTCCATCTGCTTGAGAGAAATCCTCAATAATAATAATAATAATAATAATAATAATAATAATAATAATAATAATAATAATAATAATAATAATAACAATAATAATAAAAGCGACTGTGCTGCAAAAAAAACAAAAGAAATGAAAAAGCATCGTTGACTCTTTGGCGAACGCTTTTAATAAATGGATGTGAATTCAAAACACACAGAAATGATTTCACTGACAGTGCAGCACCAACCAAAGAGACGTCAAACGAAAATAAATGTCATCTTCGGGCGGCGTGATGTAGTGCGCAGGGTGGGCTATACTGAGCGCCCGCCTCACGAGTAATTCACCAACACTTGATCTACATCATATTTGCTGGGAAAGGTTCAAATGTCCTATTGACGGGTTATTTTTCGCGGCGCTGTCAGAGGTCAGCCTGTATGGGAATCAGGTGCCACTGTCCTGCTGACAGTGATGCATTGCAGCGCTCAGGGGGTCACGTATCTGTAAACATGCATTATAAAATCCCAAAGACAAATGTGAGAGGCTGACCTGAGTGAAAAAGAGTGTGTGTGTGTGTGTGTGTGTATGTGTCAAGGGGCAGAGATAGCGCTCTTGTTGCAAATGAAGAGGGTCAAGTAATCAAGCTCAGTTGGGCTGGCGTGTCACTCCCATTATCTAATACTGTCCGAAATGATCAATGAGCTAAAATAAAATGATCACAAGCTAAAATAGGCTCCCTAATGAAAACGGACTGTGTTTTAACACGTTTCTTCGGGATGTGTGTGTGTGTGTGTGTGTGTGTGTGTGTGTGTGTGTGTGTGTGTGTGTGTGTGTGTCTATAACAGCCCATTTCACAGATGCTCCTCACGCTCACTTAACCATTCAAGAGGCAGATCCACTGACCGGCAATCTCTGCACACAAATAACACTCGCTACAAGCAATAACTACACATCTCGGCCCGCGCGAGCATGACCCCTTCACTCTCTAGCCCAGGGAAAACAGAATAATGAAGTGTAAGAGAGATTACAAATAAAATACATGGTTATATCAGTGCACTGGACAAACAAACAGCGCACAATCTTCTGTTAGAAAGCGCTTGCTGACCCTTACTCTTTGTTTTTAGTATGCATGCTTTATATACAGTGGAAAATATATACACTGTAAAAAATCCAACTTGACAAATGTTGAAATTGCTTGATTTTTTTTGTTGGTTCAGCAAAAATCTGTAAAAAAGTCTGTACAACTACATTTAACACATTCAATCAACTTAAACAAAGATTTTATTCATTAAGTTAAAAAGATGAGTTTTGTGAGCAACACTTTGCTAGTTCATTCAAAAAAGCATCTGCCAACTTGTTTTTTTGTGTTAAGTCAATCTCTGACTTTTTTAATGCAATGAATATACAAGTAGCATAGGAGGGCGAATAAATCTGTTTAATGGAAAGAATATTTTCCCAAAACTTTTCCAATCATAATAGTTTTAATAACTCATCTCTAATAACTGATTTATTTTCTCTTTGTCATGATGACAGCACATAATATTAGACTAGATATTCTTCAAGATACTAGTATTCAGCTTAAAATGACATTTAAAGGCTTAACTAGGGTAAAGTTAGGGTAATTAGGCAAGTCATTGTATAACAGTGGTTTGTTCTGGAGACAATCCAAAACAAATATTTCTTAAAGGGGCTAATAATATTGAGCTTAAAATGGCTTAAAACAATTAAAAACTGCTTTTATTCTAGCTGAAATAAAACAAATAAGACTTTCTCCAGAAGAACAAATATAATAGGAAATACTGTGAAAAAGTCCTGAATCTGTTAAAAGTATTTTGGGAAATTTTTAAAAAAAGAAAACAAATTCACAGAAAGGCGAATTATTTTTAATCTGTTTATTTATAATTTAGTTTTATTTATATTTTATGTTATGTACACCCCAGACCAGTGCTGGTTGATTTCACCATCAGGTCAATGATAAACGAGAAGGTTTGAAGCTTTGAAACAATAAAAGTGTAATGCAGCTTTAAATATGCGTTTTTAAATACATTAAAATATGTTGTTTATTTATTTATTTATTTTTTGTAACTATGACTTAAAGCCTGTGTTAAAGGTTTATACTTGTCATCAGTCATTTTAAAATAGACATACGGTGACCCAAAAACACTAATTAAAGGTCACTTAAAATACTTTTATATGTTTCATAAACATTGGACATTTCACTTGGATTTTAAAGACTGCAAATGTGAAATTGCTATAAACGTATTTGATTGTGACCCAACTGACATACGTATGTATGTATGTATGCATGCATGCATGCATGCATGCATATATATGTATGTATGTATGTATGTATGTATGTATGTATGTATGTATGTATGTATGTATGTATGTATGCATGTATGTATGTATGTATGCATGTATATATATATATATATATATATATATATATATATATATATATATATATATATATATATATATATATATATATATATATTTTTTTTTTTTTTTTTGTATAAATATAAAAACAAATGAATTAATTAATAAAATAACAGTAATTGAGATAAAAAGGATGAACAGGAAAAACTTGATGTTTTATTTTATAATGTATTACAATAGTAGGTCTTATTTAAAGCTGAGAAAAAATATATATATTTTACTATGTAACATTATATTTGAAGCACAATTACATATATCAAGATTACAAATTAACAAAATTACAATCATTTCATTCATTAAATTTTTTTAATAATTTAACCAATTAAAAAAAAACTGTTGAGATCATATAACTTTGCCATTGCATAATATATATATATATATATATATATATATATATATATATATATATATATATATATATATATATATATATATATAGAGAGAGAGAGAGAGAGAGATATATAGAAACAGGATTATGGGTCACAAATATGACTAACGTTGGGGTAAAAACCCCACAAAATTAATAAATAAAAACAAAAATATTAAATAAATTAATAATAAATTAATAAATAAATAAATAAATACATTTAATAAAAAATAATAAATTCAATATTTAATAAAAAATAAATACATTAATTAAAAATTTAATAAATAAATTTAATTAAAATAAAAAAATATTATTTATTTAAAAAATGCATTATTTAATTAAAAAGTAATTGAATGAATAATTTAATAAAAATAAATAAATAAATAAATAAATAAATAAATGTTGAATTCTGTGCCTTAAAGAACTCTGCATCTCAACATGGGGATCCTGTTTTAAAAACTTTATTTCTCATATTATTACTTGTAGACAAAAATAAAAACAGCACTGTATTTCTACACATGATGCTATGCTTAATTTGACGATTCGTCAGCTTTAAACGTTTAACAGGTCAAAAACATAAAGGCACGTGAGGCTGAGAACACTGAAGAGCTGCTTTTATGCCACAATAAATAAGCAGACATACATTCCTATGGCGGTACCCGAACAGACATGTAAACATGGGAGCAATCTCTCACCGCTCAGCACCTGATATATGCTACACTTTCATAACAGGCACTGACAGTTATTACAATATTAATAGCTATAAATATTATAAATAGACTTCCCAAATGGAACATTTTTGCTTCATCGTATTTGCAAAATAAGAATATCAAATACATTCAGTCACAAATAAAGAGGATGAAACACGTCAACAGCTGCTTTTCTGGCCAACTAAAAGTGATGCAAAAAAACCTTTTTCATACATGTAAACAAAGATAAACTATTTTACCAGTACTAAACTCACAAATGTAACATTACTGCAGACATATCAGCATTGAACTTTACAAAAACCCTTTGACCCCGGAACCATTCATATTGCTAATCCATAAAGTAACACTGCATTAATAATAATAATAATAATAATAATGTGAAGAAATTAAAACTAACGTAAACTAATAACCTAATATGAAAAAGCAAACACACACACACACACACACACACATGATGAACAGACAGGTTTATGTTGGCTTTTTCTCACTCTACTCCACCTCCATAGCGGACACGTCCTGTTCTTCGTCAGATTTGTCCGGGATATCGGTGTGTGGCTCTGGGTCTCCTGGTTTCATCTCTTCTGTCGGGATCTCATCTGTTTGTGGATCTCCATCTTCAGCTTTTACAGGCTCTGGACCTGCTTCTTTACTCTCTAAAGAATGAAGCAAATGAGCTACGGTTAGAAGGAACTTTTATTCAAGACTAAACATGTCAATGACATACAAAATAAGCCAACAGAGACTCATTGGAAATATGTGCTGAAGCCTGTCCCATGTGCTGTTTGACTGTAGTTTCTATGTAAAATGAACACTAGGGGCAGTATAACAACAATATATTTAGTTCCCTTTTACACTAATAATATTCACAGGGACATATTATCGACAAATTATGGAGTATTATTGCACAGTTCTTTGCATAACACAGATTAAACATGATTCAATTAATCTTTATTACTATAGCGCTTTTCAATGTAGATTGTGTCAAAGCAAATTAACATAGAAGTAAACCAAAACAGTGTCATAAATATAATAAAACAACTTAATGTGGTCTATGATTGTCTTGGGTTCGAGTCTGGTGAAACACGATTTCACAATATAGATAAA
>NC_141029.1:2017500-2025000 GCF_052040795.2 Danio rerio | reverse complement strand
GTTTTTTCTACAGGAGGAAAGCACAAATTACTTCCATACACTTCAAATATAGTCTGTGTTAGTAAATGCAAGACTATTGATGAACTCCAGAGTAACACTGTATGACAAAGCTTCAGATTGACTGTTCTAGAGCCTACAGCTAATCAATCTGACAGATTCTGGACACCCCTGGCTTAAGCAAAAACGGCATGCTTTTGAACTGGAAAGTGTATCTCTTGTCAAACTGTGATTTGATCGAGCAAAAGGTGTCTTAATACCGTGTAAACAGGACAGAATCAGTCATGTTAGATTCACCGTCTCCCTCTGTCTGCATAGTCATCCTAGCCCAGGGGTCAGCAACCCGCGGCTCTAGAGCCGCATGCGGCTCTTTAGCGCTGCCCTTGTGGCTCCCTGGAGCTTTTTCAAAAATGTTTGAAAATGCAAAAAGATGGGGGAGGTTAATATATTTTTTTGTTTTAATATGATTTCTATAGGAGGACAAACATTTGTAACGTTTTCAAATGCTGTCAAAGTGTGTAGAATTAATATTTAATTTCAACATTTCTGTCAACGAAGATTTGCGTCATAGCCTGCGACACACGTTTCTATCAGCAGGGCGGGATGCCAGGCAAGTGGCTGTTGTAAACAAACCAGGAGATTATAAAGCATGGAAAACCGTTCAAAGATGGTGTGACATATTAGAACACCTATTTGCAAACTTTAAAAACAAAACCAAGATAATACAAAAAAATAAAGATATACCTTTCTCCACTTAGACAGTGAAGGAAAGGGCTAATAAAATGGTAGGTAACATCACCGATCAGCAAACCAAGGACATTAATTCAGTGCCAGCATACTCAATTGCCTGTGATGTGACCGATATTCAACGCGCTTTTATGCAGGTATGTGAACTCTGATGGGCCGCAAGAAGAAATGATCAAATTAATAACACTAAAAGACAAGAGGCTGTGCTGAAGTGTTTTAATGACAACAAAATAAACACCAACCACCTGATTTTAGTGGCTATTTAATCATGAAGGCTCATTATGTATTTGTAGCCAGCTTAGTCATTTTGATAGTAGGCTAATATAGCTAATATAGATACATACAGCATGTGTATCCTTTATAATAAGGCTTATATAAGGCTTTACATTTTTTGTGGCTCCAGACATATTTGTTTTTTGTTATTTTTGGTCCAATATGGCTCTTTCAACATTTTGGGTTGCCGACCCCTGTCCTAGCCTTTATCATAGTAATCTTCATAAACTAGCCCATATACGGTGCGCGATAGCCTTGAAAAGGCTGCGAAGTGCAGCACGCAGACACACAATGAGGAAAAATAGACTGAAAACTGCGTTAATATTGTGCAATGACAAGAAATAATATAGATTGTGTCACAAAACACATGAAAACGAAAGTAGCGACCGTGGTTTAAAAAATTTAGAGTAGAAAGTACAGATATTTGTGTAAAAACGTAAGAAGTAAAAAGTTGTCAAAAATAAGTAGTGGAATAAAAGTACTGATACCAGAAAAATCTACTTAAGTACAGTAATGAAGTATTACTTCCCATCTCTGAAATCCACCAGAGGCTGCCGTCGACTGACTGACTGACTGACCCATCTATTGATGTGATGTATTTTTTGACAGATGCTGATCAGGTGTAAATGTGTTTCAGGGATACAATAATGGAGTTTGCAGCACAAGTTTCTAGCACATTGTAAAAGATCTGAAATGTCGTTTTGCTAACCTCTAAAAGCGGTCAGTCCGTCATCACAGTGCTTCAGTATTATTATTTGTCTATTATTATTATTATTCTCTCCAGAACTGTCTTGAGCATCTGTCTGTGCTTCCAAAGCCACAGCATTCACTGTGTTTCGTCTTCTGAGGCGCAACTCATTTATTAGAGATAAAAAAACACCACAGTGGTGAATCCCAACCAATGACTGTAAAAAATATGGACGACGCGACAGCCCCTTTTCCCATTGAACGCCTTTAGGGCAAAACGCCTGCTTGACGGGCACAAACTGTCGCAAAAGACTGCTGAAATTGGAGCCAGACATGCGCAGAAGGACTGTCTGATGGAGCCAGAGGAGGAGCCGCGAAAATGAGCAGAGTCGAGCTTCCAATCAAACGCTTTATGTAAAATCAACCACGCCCCCCGAACTTCTCAGCATGCGTTTGCTGTCATATCAACACAAATGGATGTAATAACGTTAACAAGTATGAGGGTTTTATATATTCAATCGCGCCAGCTCCAGGCCGCAGCGCATAACCTACTCGCGGGCGTCGCGGGCTGATTCCGGCTCGCATGCGGCAGCGCCTGCTCGCTCGGCCGCCGCATCTGGCTCGATTGACTCGGGCTGGAATCGGGCAGTGAGTCCAGGCATCCGGAGTAGGTCCAGCAGAGGTAACATTAGTCAGTCTGAGCTCTAAGAGATAAGTCTCCGGCAGGCGAGAATCTAGCCGGAACTGTGTTTTGCTATCTGGGTGGCTAGGCGTGTATCAGCAAACTAATAAAGCCCGAAAAAAAGCCCTGAACTTAGCGAATAAACAGTGTTCCACCAGGATCATGTATGTCAGAAACTATAGTTTACTGCTGAACTCATTTTGTCATGGTAAAATAACACAGAAATCGAATAATAACACTTCAGTCTCCTGCCGAAGCTCAGACGCTGCGCTTTGAGAAACTGTCAATCACAGCTGTCAATCACGATGACACGCCCAGCATTAAATTACTGCTAAAAACAAACTGTTTACAAAAATGAAGATCTGCACCTATTTCAGCACAATAACCAGCGCCTTAATCCACCAGAACTATCTTTCGGGACATTTTATTGCAAGTGTAATATTTTTTTTTATTTGGGCTCAAGTCTCCTTCATTAACACGGAGGAGGCGGGCTTTATGACTTGTACTGCAGCCAGCCCCCAGGGGGCGATCTAACGGCCGAAACCTTCACTCAAACGCAGGCTTGCGGCACACTTGATCCCAACGCGCTAAACTACACTCTTCTGACTGATATTTGGTGCCAGTTTATAAGGAAGTGACGATCTTTTTTCTGTGGAAATGCTGCTTTATTTGCAAAGGTTTAATGCAATATTATGCAAGTCTAGTTCACATTATTGAATGGAAACATGGCTATAGAAAGCAGAGCTGACCTTTGGGTGTAAACGGTATGGCCTCTTCACTCACTATATTTCCTGAGGTTTCCCGGCAGCAGCTGTTTCCTCCAGAAATCCACCTCTTCTTTCTCCACCTGTAAAAGTGTGAAATCACCATCATCATCATCATCATCATATCCATCTTCCTGTTCTGTTTCACATGCTGTAACAATGTCCATCCAGTATTATCTGTCTCTAGAAAACCTCTGGAATGACTGTGTGAATGTTTCTACAACTCAACAATAACAACAGAGACTTTTACTTTGTACTATCTTCTATAAGAACTTATACAATGCTGCGCTGGGTGAACTAGAATAGTTATTAAGGGTGTCACGATCCTCCAAATCCTCGATTCGATTACATTTTCGATTCTAAAGGCACGATTCGATTCGATTTTCGATTATGAATAATTAATTAATGACCAATTAATTATTTGTAGTCTACAGTTTCACAGACAACTTTGTCCAAACTACGTCTCACAACCATTCAAACGCTAGAAATGACATGGAAACAACGCAAAGTCACGTAATATATCTTTCATTATTAACTACATAATGTGAAAATAAGGCTTTAGCTTTAGAAACTTGTGTTGCTCACTTGGCATTTGAGGAGAATTAGCAATCTTTCCTCAACCTTTTTTTTTTTTTTTTACTTTAGACCTGGTTGTGGTATTGCTCAGATGACACGTCAAACAGACACGAGTGCTCCTGCCAAATTCACACTAGTTTTTCCTTCATTTCTTGGGTGCAAATAATCTGAAAATGAGCGATTTTAACTTCTCCCCCAGCTTCCCGCTGGCCTCCAGGTACCCGTACAAGTGAATGCTGCTCTCTCATTGGCTGTAGATAATCGCTGATGTTATTTTCAATCGGAACACGTTTCACACGGCATGATTTGAATCGCCGACAGCTCCAGATATTTAGCATGCCAAATATCTCACGGGTGTCATCGACTTAACGGCGGTTCCCTTATATCGCATCCTTGATAGCTCATACTTTGTGATTGTCACTCATGTGAACGAGCACAGATTTGCCTGTGATTTTAGGCATTTGTTGACAGAGTCAAAATCAGGGCTAAATTCATGCAGTCTGAACTCAGCGTTAGACAGAGTAAATCCCTTTTGTGCGCTTTGTACTTTTGCAAATCTCCTACACGCATAAACAAACACATAGGAAAAGGAAAACTTTAAAAGCATCTTATGGCCTCTTTAAGACCACACAACCCAGTTAACAGAGCCCCGAGGAAAACGTTATTGCTCACAGGCTGCTCTTTCACAGCTCAGAAAGCTTTATGGAGACGACGTATAAGTCTTTCCTTATGGAGTAAAGTGGTGGAAATGTAGCAGGTGAAATCCAGGCATTTAAACAGGAATCCACATACATGGAAGCTGTGTGTGCGAAAGATTTTCTTCATCCAGATTTAACACTGCTTCCCTGCTCTAACCATTGGAGAACTGCAAGGTTTCTCATATCACCACAACACTGGCAGTAAACGAATTCAAATTTAGACAAAATTGTCTTCTGAGGCACAGCTCATTCATCACTCATTCATAGTCCCTTTATTCATCAGGGGTCGCCACAGAGCAATGAACCTCCAACTTATCAAGTATATGTTTTAGGCGGTAGATGCCCTTCCAGCTGCAACCAAGTACTGGGAAACATCCAAAGACACTCATTCACACAGGAGCGCATTTCTGTAGAGCGAGTTTTCTTTCTATCATGGATCAGCTGTGACCGGCACTGCAGTTTATCAGTAGCTATTTTTCCATCCACCTATTCTATATTGCATATGCGCATAAAAAAACTGGTTGATGGAAACGCCAGGATATGCATACATTTTAAAAATGCGCATAAAAAAATGTATGCGCAACATTGCGTAGGACAAACTTCTTATTCGATAAGAATAGATGCGTGTAAACTACAATGGAAACACTTTAACCGCACAAATTTCATTATGCGCATTAAAAAGGTCATGTGATTTTGTTATAAGAGATCATGCGATGATGAAAATGTCTGTAAATGGACAAACCAGCAGGCTGAGCACACTGTAAACCATCTAAAATTCAAGAGTTCCCACTTAGATATGCTTGGCATTTATAGCAGGTTTGGCATGCTGTCCCGGGAGAGAACCCTGAGCTCGGAGATATTTGAGCCCAGGGCTCCCGCCCGGTCTAGAAGCATATCAGGAGAACCGAGATCAGGTAGGTCTCGATCGCTCCCCCTTTAGAGGGGGAGAAAAAGGAGGAGATGGGGAGGAAGGGGGGATTCTTCCAAAAAGAAGATAATAAGCAGAAAGTGATCCATTTATATTAAGCTAGGATCATTCTGATTGGATTATTACTGATTACGGATGAGTGGCCAGCGGTGCACAATCAAATCACGTGCTCCTCTCGAAATTAGTTTATGAAACTTCACATGTTGTTTTGGTCATTCTAAAACGCCTTACCGTTTCAGTATTATGCTGCGTTCACACCAGACGCGGAACGCGCCTCAAGTGCAAATGATTTACAAAATAAGTCAATGCTATGTGCGAATAGACATTCTGCGGTGCAATACGCGCAAATGGCCCGGCACGAATGACGTAAAATGCGCGAATGGCACGATGCGAATGACGCAAAATGCACGAATGGCACGGTGCGAATGGCGCGATACGTGCGAATGTCAAAGCACGAATTGAGCGTTTTGTTTGTTAAACGCATCCCTGGTCGGTTGAAGTGTATATTGCACCCTCTGGTGGATTTATGCAAGAAAAGAACGTGCAAAAGTAATTTCAGTTCATCAAAAAGCACACACAGCGGCCTCTGATGGCTTTGCAAAAATAAAAAGTGAGCAGATATACCTCTGGTTCCGTATTTGATGCCCCCAGAAATGTAGACCTGGGTACGTATATGCAATGAGCCTGTGTTGTTTTATTTTCTTATACTTGTATTTCATGTTTCATATATTTTTGCTGATGTAAAGCACTTTGATTTTTCCATTGTGTATGAAATGTACTACATAAATAAACTCTCCTTGCCTTTTAGGCAGTCCTCCAGCATTGAGATCAGTGTGTTCTGTGCAAGACTCTGAGTCGCTGGAGTCTGTGTGCGGGCCGGCCAGAGACATCAGCACCCTTATTCAACAGCCTGACAAATATACTCAAAGATCTGACGGAGATCTGACACCCCATTGGTCGGCCTGTCTTCACAAGAAGGAAGTAGTAAACTGAAGAAGGTCCCAGAGCAGGAAGAGCCCGTCCGGAGAGGCCAAATCTCACAGTGAAAACTCCCAAGCCGCAAAACTACAGCCAAATGAAACAATCCGAGTCCACACTGGGGTTTCCTAATGCCCTCACGTCACTAAATCACAGCCTTAAATAGACAAGAAGCAGCTCACATCACTTCATCCTGCCCTCTGTCAGAAAGAGAACTATTATAAATGAGTGTTTAGACATGCAAGTGAGTTTCTGGAGTTTAGATCACAGCTGAAATCAATTTATTGCTTATTATTATTACTAATAAGGCCATAGGCATTAATATACAGTGCAGTCAGCATAAATAAGTAGTTGTGCGACCAGTTTTCACAGCAAAATCTTCACCACATGCACAGAATTGGAAGGCATTCTTGCATTAAGCATCTTTGCACCTAAAAACAGCAAACGCAGCGCTCAGGAATTGTTTAAAACAGTTCACATGTCAACTTGCTGCAGTAAACAAAGCCTGCAATGCATGCTCCGCCTTCAAACTCTTCTTATTGGCCCGCTGCGCTAGAACAGAACGCGAATGGATTGGTTAATATCAGCTGTCAATCACTCAGTTCCGATGACAGGGAGCTACTGCTATAAAAATCTAAAGGTCTGGATCCAAGAGAATGAAAACAACACTGGAAGATTTAGTTTTAGAAACCACCTAAAGTTACAAATAATGGCACGTCTGATTAGTGATCATGTAATGAATGTTAATCCAGCATTTACACTTTTCCAAGAGTGAATAAAAGACTTCCAGTGTTTAAAGTCCACTATGAAAATCTCTAAAGCATTCACCGTAAAGCCAGTGGGGAAGAGTTTTCAGGTAGCATGAGATGTTGTAACGTTATTTAATCCTTCATTTAATCATCATGATGCTGTCAGTCATGCGACTGACTACGCGTTTACCATTGCTAAAAAGCATGCATTCACCGAGATGAAACTAATATTGCAGCTCATGAAAACACTGTTACTGCTATTAAGATGACGTATGCAAATAATAAGTTATATGTCAATATCATCTGCGCAATATCAGACAGCAGCCGTGAGAACAGCACAGTTATTATTGTTAATTCAGTTCATCTCATTCACATCAAGCAGTGTGTGCAGGGCCGGTGAGTGCATGCAGATTTTTGTTTA
>NC_141029.1:1980000-2012500 GCF_052040795.2 Danio rerio | reverse complement strand
GGCGGCATTTATTTCATAAAATATACAGTACAAATTATAAAATTGTGAAATGTTATTGCACTATAAAATAACTGTTCAAAAGTAGTTCATAATTAAATTTTAAAAGTATTTAACAATTTTTTTTAACCTTTAATAAATCCAGTCTTGAAAGGAATAATTTTATATTTTATACTTTCTAAATTATTAAAGAAAATTAATAGTTAAAAAAAATACATATAATATATATAAAAAATTATATATATATATATATATATATATATATATATATATATATATATATATATATATATATATATATATATATATATGTGTGTGTGTGTGTGTGTGTGTGTGTGTGTGTGTGTATATAATTTTTTTTACCCAAATATTATGTAAGCTTGTATTTTACTGTAAAAATACTCAAAAAATGACTATGTTTTCAATGAATATTTAATTTATCAAAGTCAAACAAGTGCCAATTTCACATCCTTAACATCCATAACAGAGAGACGTAATATCCATAATGAACTTTTTCCTTAAATGTGACTGAATGTGTCATTTTTTGTTCTATATATTGCACAGAATTCTACATAGTATGTTGTCCCAAACCTTTTTGGTCATATCCATAACGCATGTTTATTTTCCTCATTTAAAATTTACAAAATGTTTATAAATTGATCATCATTTTTCTGATCCCATAGCTCTTTGGTTAGAAAATATAAACAGATATTTAATATGTTCTCAAATACTTTCTCTGTTTATTTATGTTTTGAGCTTTTACTGCAAATGTCACATCTATAATACTGGAATTGCTCATATATACACACACATACATAAAATCGAAACTATGTCAGAACATTGTTTTGTATAGATATTTAAATTTAATTCATTATTATTAATTTATTATGCCTTACTATCTTTATCCCCACCTCCCTAATAGTTGCTGTTCTGCTATTGGCTGGAGCGGCCCAAAGGTGAACCCAGAGCTGAAAATAAAAACTCATAAAAGACACCAGCCAATCAGAGTCAGAACATCTGCTGCAGCTCTCACTCATAGTGTTTAAAAACCAAATATTTGCACCTCCACGCAGTCTTTGAGTCCGATTCATAATGAATTACATCAGAAAAAAATATCTGCCTATTTTAATATACCTAAATAAATAAATAATTTAAAAACAGCTAACAACAATAGCATTTTTCTAGGCAAATGTTATGTCGTAAGAAATATCATTATGGCATATTTTTCCAGTATCATGCAGCCCTGTTTTGGTGTTTTTACACTCTGGTCAGTATATCAAAGCCTTATTGATATAAAAAATAAAATCTCAGGATAGTAATGTTCATCTTTACAAAACATTATGAAAACCTCTGCTTTCTTTGGATGCCAAATGACCTCGTCTAAAGTGAACGACAAAGCCATGCTCAACGCTTCCCCCTCCCTGCTTGTCCCATAGATTGGATTTCTTTCAGCTAATGATTTTGACAGACGGATACACCACTGCTTATGGGTTCATGGAGAATTAACACATTTATATGGGCTCCTGTGAGATTTGGCTGAGCTGACATCAGTGAGTTTCAGTGTGTGTGTGTGTGAATGTGTGTGTGTAATTAGCACAACTGTGCCCTCTGGTGGAGGGGGAATAAATCATCATATGTACCTCTTTGAATGCCCATAGGAAATAAAAAATCACAAATGAGATGCATGTAGTTTCTCAAAGTCAGCATTGAGATATAGGAAAAGAAGAATAGAAAAGGACATTCAGTAGTATTCACTATATTTAGTATATTACATAATAATTTCACATGTTTATTTATCTTCTATGTTTAGACAATCATACAATGTGCTCGAAATTGCCACAATATTTTTAATTCATTTGAAAATGACACTGAAACTAAATAATTAATTATGTTTACTCATTTTGTATTGCCATATTTTGTGTTCACCAGATAATTTGACCTCCATTTGGAAAGATTTCATTCATTTATATCAGGGGTGTCCAAACTCGGTCCTGGAGGGCCGGTGTCCTAGAGCAGTGGTTCTCAAAGTGGGGGTCGGGACCCCCTGAGGGGTCGTGGGACAATGAAAGGGGGTCGCCTGGTGATTTCCAAAAATGTATTTATTTTTATTAAACCATAAGAATTACCATATTTTATCCATAACCTAGAAAAAAATAGTAATTTATAGTTACTATATACTACTTTATATAGTTAATATAGTAGCTAATAGTTACTAGTTCTATTCAATTGCGATCGCTGGGGTAATTACATTACATTAAAGACACAGCATAGCTTCAGATGCAGCAGATTGATATTATAACACCAGGTTAAGCTTTCTGGGCCATTTACAGCCCTAACATACATAAAAAAATCTATGAAGAATAAACTTTGGTCTATTGGTGTGTGTGTGTGCCATTGCATGCAAAGTTTCTGTATTTATAACCACCTCAGAGGATATTGGGGGTCGCGAGCCACTGGCAGTGTTATTTTGGGGGTCGCGAGCTGAAAAGTTTGAGAACCCCTGTCCTAGAGAGTTTAGCTCCAACCCTAATCAAACACACCTGAACCAGCTAATCAAGCTCTTACTAGATAAACTAACAACCACCTGGCAGGTGTGTTGAAGCTAAACTCAGCAGGACACCGGCCCTCCAAGACCGAGTTTGGACACCCCTGATTTAGCTCGACTAGGATGATCAAGTCTATTCTATGCAGTGGATCTGCATACATTATAATAAATTCACGAGCAAAATTAAACAAATAAACAGTGCTTTATGACTTTCTGGAGAGTCTAACAATATTTAAGTACAGAAATTGAACAATCAAACGTAAAATAACTAGGTTATCATTGTAAAAATACATAAAAATGATATACTACATAATACAGGGCTTAACAATAAGGACTGACCGATAGCCCGGGGCTAGCCTGAGATATGTTCGGGACAGTAGAGAGAATCGTTACTGGCCCGATCAGGCAAGTGCTGCCTTGTCCCAAAATTTTAATTTGCATGCGATTATTTGCAAATACAGTCTTAGAATCCAGAAACCATTTGTGCTTTCAGGTCTTTAAATGCTTTGAATGTGAGGTCTGTGAAGTCGTAAACAACTTATTGCTTTTTGGTTTCTTTTATCTGATTGGATGTTGTGAGCACGTTATTTTTTTTCCACAACCTGGAAAAACAAAGTAATGTGAAGAGACGGCAACATCAAGTTATGAGGCTAAACGAAAACGTCTGCTTCTAACGTTGGGGAAATAGATATTTACATGGATACAACACGAAAAAAAAGGTGATGTTTTGCATAGTTTTCCGTCACTTTTAAGTCAGCCACCTTTTGTTTAGCAATAAAATACCTGCACATTTTCCATACTGCTGTATTTTACTGCAAAATATTTTAACATTTTTAAATTCTAGACATACAGACATTATTTTTGACACATTATTTAAAATATGTGGCTAAGAAATGGCTATTTTTTATATATTTATTTTGGTGGGGCCAGTGAAAATTTTGGCAGGGCAAGTAAAAATCTGAACCGCTAGTCCAGTCGGGCCAGTAGAAAATGTCCTTATTATTGACCCCTTCTTTATTTTATAATATTTAATAAATAATATAATCCAGCAATGTGACTATTGCAGAAACTGCCATATCGAAGCTCAAACGATATATTGTTCAGCCCTAATACACATTTTGAGACGGACACTATTAGGCATGGGCCACTATAAGATTCTGACGATATGATCCTTGATATACCTTGGACCTTGGATATAAACATCACGGTTTCACTGTATAACGGTATTGTGATTACTGCTCCAATATATATATATATTTTCTATTTATTTTTTATTTTTATTTTTTTTTATGTCTGGATAAAAAAACAAAACCTTTTGTATACAATATATTTTAATTTGGGAAATATTTATATTTTGGAACAGTTAACATGTCAGGCTAAATAATTCAAATGAATTATTAACTTCTGCTGTCTTCATTTGTTTCAAAAACACATTTATTTTACAACTTAAAATTCCATCTTTGGAGATCTTTACTGCTGGGGGTAAAAATAAACAAGAAAATAATAATAATAAAATAAAAAGTAAATTAAAAAAAGTCTTACTTGTAACCTTAGGAACAGTAACGTTATAGCAGAAAATGTTAACGGTTTTAAAACTTTTCCAAACCGTATACCTTGAACACGGTTATCATCCCATGTCACTAACGTATACACTTCAGGTAGCCTAAATACTGTCCTTTCCAGCTTAAATGTCTGATTTTGATTATAAATAAATAACATGCACCATGTGTAAAGATGCTTTGAAATAATAATTATTGTTAAAAGTGCTGTACAACATTAAATTGAAAGAAATTGTGTAAAAACATTTCCAAAACACTTACAATTATCAAACAATGGTGTAGGCTACTATAATAAAGCTTCTGTGCTGACCACAACTCAGTAGCTGCTGGACTAATTCAGACACACCGAGGTAGAATACATCTCATAAATCACGACTGGCGGTGGGCTAGTCAACTGTTTTCAGACGCTAGTTACATGTGTGTGACGAAACCATTAAAGGTGTTTCTCACCTGAGCACATCCCAGCCGAGGTCACGGCGATCCCGCATGCCGTGTACACACAGTGTATGATAAATGTGGGAACATCGCTCATTTCACTGCATTAATTCAGAGAGCGTTCAACACTTCTGTGGTGGTGGTGGTAGACACGGTCGGAAACTTCAACAGCGTTTGCAAACTTGCTTAAAATGGCGGACGCTCACTTGGTAAGTTTGAACGTTCGTTTACACCAAGGAGGAAAACTAACGACAATTATCATATAAAAATATTTATACCTCTAAAAACAATTCTAGTTTAAAATATAAGGAAGTTCATGCCATAACAGTACAAACGGTGATAGCTAATCAGAATCCACCTGCCGTAAAGAGCGCGAACATTTAAAGCGACAGATGACAAAAATAAAAAAGGATACCCAAAATTCACCCCAACATTTTTACTTTGCTCACCTTTTCCCCGTTCAAATCATTTGTGTCTTTCTTTCTTTCTTTCTTTCTTTCTTTCTTTCTTTCTTTCTTTCTTTCTTTCTTTCTTTCTTTCTTTCTTTCTTTAATACATGTTATTAAATGCTAAATAATACATTTTAAATAATGCTGAAGACCTGTAACCATTGACGTCCATACTGTTGTTTTTCCTACTATTAAAGTCAGTGGTTACAGATATATATATATATATATATATATATATATATATATATATATATATATATATATATATATATATATATATATATTAGTGTTTAATAGAAGAAAGAAACTACTAATTGTTTGGAACCACTTGATGAACAGTAAATAGTGAGTAAAATTTCATAAACTATGAATGTATCATAGACTATTTAAACTAACATTTAAAACTTTTATCTTAAAGGGACAGTTCACCTAACAAATGAAAACTGTGTAACAATAACATATTTTTTGAGTTTTTTTTTTTCCTGTTAGGCACAAAGGTACACTCACCGGCCACTTTATTAGGTACACCTGTCCAGCTACAGAAACTGCTGATCTACTGGGATTTTCACGCACAACCATCTCTAGGGTTTACAGAGAATGTTCTGGAAAAGAAGAAATATGAGCGGCAGCTCTGTGGGCGCAAATGTTCATGTCAGAGGAGAATGGGCAGACTGGTTCCAGCTGATATAAAGGCAACAGTAAGTCAGATAATCACTCGTTTTGGTGACATTCGGATGTGCGGTCAAAATTGGGCATCAACAACATGAAAGCATGGATCCATCCTGCCTTTTATCAACAGTTCAGGCTGGTGGTGGTGGTGTAATGGTGTGGGGGAGATTTTCTTGGCACACTTTGGGTCCATTGGTACCAATTGAGCATCATGTCAACGCCACAGCCAACCTTGGTATTGTTGCTGACCATGTCCATCCCTTTATGACCACATTGTCTCAATCCTCTGATGGCTACTTCCAGCAGGATAACGCAGCATGTCATAAAGCTCAATCATCTCAGACTGGTTTCTTGAACATGACAATGAGTTCACTGTACTCAAACGGCCTCCACAGTCACCAGAGCTCAATCCAATAGAGCAGCTTTGGGATGTGGTGGAACGGGAGATTGGCATCATGGATGTGCAGCCGGCAAATCTGCAGCAACTGTGTGATGCTATCATCAGCAAAATCTCTGAGGAATATTTCCAGTAGCTTGTTGAATCTATGCCACAAAGTATTAGGGCAGTTCTGAAGGCAAAAGGGGGTCCAACTTTGCTTAATATGAGAACAGTACAAGTGTGGACAGGTTTAGCTATACTTGTGAAGGCTCAACTGTTCTTACACACACACACATATATATATATATATATATATATATATATATATATATATATATATATATATATATATATATATATAAATCCACTAGTGAGTACATTTCACTGGTCATCACTAATTAAAAATGCTTATAAATTTGGCCAGAACATGTTTTTGTTAGTATCTAATGATCAGCACTTGTTTCAGTTAGGGTTGGGTTTAGGATAAGGTAAGGGTTTGACCATGTACAACTGGGCCCGGTTTTTCAAAAGGTTTAATCCGGATAAAATTGATCCGGATTTAGTAATCCTGTTTTTGCGATCTGTGATCACGTAATCCAGCTTACTTTTTGAGCCAGTTTTTCAAAGCAACATCGGATTGGATCAATCTGATCCGGATAGGAACTTTTCAGGATCACTAAATCTGGATAACCAGTGCTCAAACAGGATAGGACAATCTCAATGTAGAACTATAGATATGTAAAGAGCGACAAGTAGAATAGCCAGCGTGGGGTCAATATAACTTTATATTTATTTGAAATGAAAACTAAGAAAATGTAATAATTATTAAAATAATAATAATAATAAATAATAAAAACAAGAGTGGCGAGGCAGTGGCACAGTAGGTAGTGCTGTCGCCTCACAGCAAGAAGGTCGCTGGTTCGAACCTCGGCTCAGTTGACGTTTCTGTGTGGAGTTTGCATGTTCTCCCTGTCTTCGCGTGGGTTTCCTCCGGGTGCTCCGGTTTCCCCCACAGTCCAAAGACATGCGGTATAGGTAAATTGGGTTGGCTAAATTGTCAGTAGTGAATGAGAGTGTGTATGAATGTGTGTGTGGATGTTTCCCAGAGATGGGTTGCGGCTGGAAGGGCATCCGCTGCGTTAAAACTTGCTGGATAAGTTGGCGGTTCATTCCGCTGTGGCGACCCTGGATTAATAAAGGGACTAAGCCGACAAGAAAATCAATGAATGAATAAAAGCAAGAAAAACAACACCCCATCCTCTTTAAGCAGTCCGCTCATCTGAGACCTACAACACTGCACATTGAGGATATTTATAATAAGTTTCAAATATAGATGTAAATAAAAAAAGACGTAATGTCAAAAATTCCACAATAAGGTCAGACTTCCTCATCTGATGCGGAGAGAGCAGCTTGTCTGAGCGTAGCCTTGAGGAGGCGAATCTCAAGACATTGGCCTTGGTTTGCTGCAGTTTGGTTAGAGTCAGTGGTTCCTCTGCCAGATGAAGCTGTGCTTCTGCCCTTTCAGTCTCTTTTTGCAATTGTTGAAAGAGATTTCAAAAATCAGTGATTGCCATTCTTTGCATTATTTTTTTTTCTTGTTGTTATTCTGTTATCATTGCATGCATTCCTAATAAATATTCTAAAAACAAAAATATTTTCCTTTTTGATGAATAAATATATCAATTAGTGACAGAATAAAATGTATTGTTTTTGGTCAGTTTTGACAGCTGTTTGGGGGATTATTTTATGAGGCCAAACTCTTTCTACTTTCCTGTAGGCCTATACTGAAAGGCTGAATATGTTAAAGCCTATAATCACTATAGCCTGACGGATTAACAAATATAATTAAAACCTTATGAAGAAATAGTATATCTCGTAAGATACTGCATGATCCAAATATAGTATTATTTAATAATTTTTTAAAGTTTTCATTACAATTTGGGCATAAAATCCACGCTAAATCCACCCTTCTGATGGGATCAGTTTATTCCAGGTTTTTTGGATCAAAGTGATCCAGATCCTACAAAAAATGTCTGAAAAACCCAAACTAAAGGTGTGATCCGGATCAAAACCAAGATTGGATTACGTGATCTAATCCGATTAGGTAATCCGTTTTTTCTTTTGAAAAACCCATTTTCAAGATTTGATCCAATCCCTTATCCAAAATCCTAGTGGATTACTTTTGAAAAGTCGGGCCCTGGGCTATTCAGTTAGTTTGCCAGTTCATGAAAAGTATCCCAAATGAGGGAATATAAGTGATGATGATACAACAGCAATATAAGAGCCCATGTGCTGTATTTTTGCCCCTTAAAATACCCACGTTGGCTTTTTCTATTAAAACGTTATTATGTTGTATTTTAAAACTAAATAACATCACAGCATTTTACAATGTGGCTTTTTTTACAAACATATTCAAATGTTGTATTTCAAAGCACCTAAAAGGTACCTAAAAATAAGCAATCATAAATTTTTTGATGTTTATTCAGATTACTTAATTAAAGAACACAGTTTACAACAGTACAGTTTACTCATTGTAAATGCGTAACCCACATTTCTGGAGAAAGCAAGTTAAAACATAGTTGGTGGTTCATTCCGATGTGGCGACCTCTGAGTTAGAGACTAAGCTGAAGGACAATGAATAAATGAATGAATGAAGTAACTTACCCAACACTGCTTGTGACTTGCAGTCAGTGGGACTGGGTATTCTTTGCCTGCCAAATGGTGCGACTTCAAGTGAAAACTATCAATGGAAGTCTAATGTCCTCAAACAAACATACGTGTGTGTGTGTGTGTGTGTGTGTGTGTGTGTGGCAGGTCAGTGCCCTGTGCTCAAGTCTAATAATGGCGCATTTGAATGCTACAAAAATCCACTGAGAAGGCATTTATTGTAGGCGAGTGGGGGAGTTGTTATGTGCATTTACTTTTCATTAGTGAAGCAGTTTCACGTTTTCGTCACTCTGCTGAGATACAGCCAGAAAAAGCCTCCATCATGAGGCCGACACATTAGCCTTTCACCCCCACCTGCAGCTGTGTGTGTGTGTGTGTGTGTGGAAGGTTTCACACAAGCAGAGCTTCCTGTTAGATTAGCGATGACCAGTGGGCTTGTTTGTGTGAATGTAGGATTTGTTCAGTACATGTCAGGCTAATGAGAGCCAGCTAAAACTGAAAGAAACTGAATTATGGTCAACCAAGGTGCACAATGCACATAAATAAAGCCTGGTCTGTTGCTGGCATTTTAGGTTATAATGGCGGGAAACTGAATGCTGGAAAATGTCGACTCTGTTACTGTCAACTTTGTTATTGTCAACTCTGATAATGGTTTTAAAAAGTTTGACAATAAGTGAAACAATTAGTAACAAATTTAAATATTCCCTATCACATTTATGCAGCATTTTGCATGATTTAATATTAATAAAGGTTTAGTGTAAATAGTACATTATGTTTTATATCATTCCAGTTTAAGGAAATTGAGTGTATAATGCTTGAACTGTACATGCAATTCTGGAATGAGTCACACTATTTCTGTTACTCTTCACAAAACGCACATAAAATTTCTTCTTGTTTGCTGATTCTGAAGGCTTCGAGACAGCTAACTTTTATGATGGTGTAATTTTCTGTGGCTCTACAGTGATTAGTGACATGGCGTTTACAGCTGAGGCCATTGGCTCACAAAACCTGGCAACAAAACAGAGATCCAAGTGAGCCAAGATGGCAGATGTCAGTTTGTGTACTTCCACAGGTTCTGGAGCCAAGCAAGTGGCTTAGAGGAGATACTAATGGATAGATTTCTCCAAGTATTTTAGTAATTGTTATGTTCAGCCCAGGCTCATTCTGAAAATTTACACCATATACTAGGGTTGTAATGATACACTCAGCTCACGACACGATGTGCATCACGATATAACTATTTTTTATGTATTTCTTTTGTTTCAACTTGTTAAACTGAACCTTCTTTAAGAAAATAAATTAAACAGGCCTGTCTCTGGAAAATAAAACAATTAAAAAACTTCTTAAAAAATATTATTGAAATGACAGAGACAAAATTAAGGAACAATTTAAGTAAAGGTGCAAAAAAATAAGCTTTTTATTCAATTGAATTTAACAGTAAGAGCTTAAGGCTTTGCTTGGTCACTTGTGTTTTTTGTGTGTGCAAAAAAAAATCCACATTTCCAGGTATTTAATTCATATTTAATTAAATTCATTTAGAGATATCTCTAATTACAATTGTGACTAGTCAAAACTCATTTAGAGATATCTGCAAATATTTTTCAATGGAAGTCAATGGAGGAATATGACTAGTCAAACTATATTTGCAGATATCTCCAATCTGATTTCGTACTAGTACAATTGTAATTGCAGATATCTCTAATTGTCATTCTGACTAGTCGAATTATAATTATGACTAGTCAAAATATAATTAGAGATATCTCTAAATATATTCATGGATAGTCAGAACAAAGGTTTAAATGCTAAAACGGCTTGCCATATGCGCGCGTGTCATAGTCCGCCCTCTGTAGTAACAGCTCACGGTCAGCTCACGTCATGTGTGATTTTGCGGCCGCCAATACATCATTATATGAAGACAGAAGGATATTTTAGGGTGAATTGTACCTTATAAATACAGTATGTGACTCTTTCAACACCATTAGTAGGTATCCATGTCGCTGTGCAAAGTATTTAAATCACTGTGAAGACTTTAAAACTTAAGATGTTTGACCCAGTATGCGTGTCAAAAAGCGGACGAGTCTAAAGCAATGAATGTACAACGGAAATGTTGCCAGACGTCTGGTCTGCTAACATTACTGCTGCTGCAATCTGAACTCACGTGCGACAGCAGGTGGAACGTAGCTCACGTGCAAACAGCTCAACTAATAAGAGAAAACGGACGTCATATCGTAATCAAATCGTCATAACGCCACGATGCATATCGAGACATTTTTGCATCGCAATAAATCGTACAATGATAAATTGTTACACCCCTACCATATACATTTCTGAAGAGCGCCAAATGTGTCCCGGGAGCAACGTTTTTTTGCAGTTTTTGTTTTTCGCAAATCCACCAGAGGTCACTGTGTAGGCTTTTTCAGATCTTAAATTTCTCTCGCGAGCGCCATTAGCGCCTGCTCTTCTCACTTAAATTCGCCAGAGGCCGCTGTTGGCTGACTGACTGATCGACTGATCCGCCCTCCTCCTTCCCTAAACCCAACCGACAGTGTTTTCAAAAGCAATCCAGAAAAAGAAAAGCCCTCGCCTGATTTTTACCACCTTTTTAGATTTTACCACATTCTTACCCTGTTGTTTATTTTATTTTTTGGCTTCTGTTTTTGTCTTACCTGCTTTATGGAACTGTTCTTCGCTTGACTCAAAACCCGTCCTCTTGGTCAACTCCTACTGCATCTCAAATCTTCTGATTTACATGGTGAGAAACTGAGCAAACTGGTAACCCCGCCCACCCCTTCCCTAAATCCTACAACAGTGTTTTCAAAAGCACAGATTGACCTGATCACCCTCCTACGTAAACCCAATTGACAGTTTTCAGAGCTCTGTCCTCCAGAGGTTGTATTTTCGTCCTTGTCTACATTAATTGAGGCAGCATTCATGTCTGAAATTAAATTTGTTTTCTGCAAAGGCTACCCGGGGTGCTGAAATATAATAGGCTAAACTGACAGTGGGCTGGTTATAGAGCCCAAAACAAAGTCAGACGTTCTGACACAGGACGCACATTTTCAAAGCAGAATATCTGACTTTAGCGTTGTTTTTCAGATACAAAAATGTGCTCACCTATGTTTCTTAAATATCTGGAAACATATTATGGTATTTTCATGCATAAGAATCGTCAAAAGCTTACATACAGCACCTTAAAACCAGGATGTTTTTGTAATTCCACCTTTCTTTCTGTAGTTAAAATAACACTGTTAAGACCCGGTCAGATCACACCATTTTTATTGTCGGTTAGAAAAGTCACTATGTCAGATAATGCAATTTTTTTTCTTTCTTGATAAAATCTTGACTTGTCGTGGGTAACAAATGTACACATTCCTTCATGATCTGTCATCCCGTGACGTATGACAAACGTTATTTCCCAAAGCAATCACAAGTGTTGCTAGAATAATGTTCATTCATTTTCTTTTCAGCTTAGTCCCTTTATTTATCTAGGGTTGCCACAGCGGAATGAACCGCCAATTCATACAGCATATGTTTTACGCAGCGGATGCCCTTATCACCTACCACAGCAGAGAGGATTAACGTAACTGGTAGATGTGGTGCGCCACAACCAAACCGTAAAACCAATCAAGAGCATCAGAATAGCAGTGCTTTAATAAATGGCCTTAGCAGAAGCCATCATGCATATTAAAAACAGGCAAAGCAATAGATCGGTGGTCAACAAACTTGTTCCTGGAGGGCCGGTGTCCTGCAGATTTTAGCTCCAACTCTAATCAAACACACCTGAACAAGCTAATCAAGGTCTTACTAGGTATACTTGAAACATCCAGGCAGGTGTGTTGAAGCAAGTTGGAGCTAAACCCTGCAGGGACACCGGCCCTCCAGCACCAGGATTGGTGACCCCTGCAATAGATTAATAATATTCAACATATTTAGATGTAATCCCATTCTTTAACATTTCCATAAGTAACTAATTTAATTATACTTTTTTTTTCTCAGTAACTCTAACAAATCACTGTTACTTTTATTTTGTAATTAAATTACGTAACGCAGTTACATGTAACTACTTACGCTCCATTCACACGGGGCTTCAGCGTCAACGCTTCAAAGAGGGCGTGTCTGAAGTTGGGGCTGACGCGATCATCATAGCAGCGTCAGCCAATGAAATTCAGTCAGCAATGGGCCACTGTCTTGCTGGTGTATTTGCATACAGCGATCTGATTGGCTGATGCTTCTGTCGGCGCTTGAAAAGTCGAGCTAGTCCCAACTTCTGCAGCGAGCAACACCTCTGAAGCAGCGCCGACAGATCCACAATGCAATTCGGCAACGCCTGACGTCACCTATTCAAAGTGAATGGGAAGCGTTGACGCTGACGCCCCGTGTGAATAGGGCGTTACTCCCCAACACTGGTCAGTAGTATGACTTGAACTCGAAAGTACTGCATTCACCATTTTTTATTGTCATCAAATGACCTATCCATGTCAATTGTGTGGCGATTGTAGTGCAACATGGGATAGCGAAGCGTCTGTTAGGTTGTAATAACTCTCCCAAACCCTTTTCCCCATCTTTCTGAATGAAATGCCTATTTTATTGACATCCAATCGGATTGCAGTACAAAAAACAAGCCACGCCCACTGTTGTCTCATTTAATATTCAATTTCTCCAGGAATCGCGTCACAAAAGCACAAATTAAAACAGCCACAGCTTCCGGTTCATGCGCACTTTAAAGTTAGAATCTATCTGTAATGCACCTTTTTAAAAACTTTTAAGCGAAGGCGTTGTAGTGAATGAGTCTGTCCCCTTTATTGATTGCTACATCTTGAGTATTTCGGTCCTCAAGCGCTGCAGCATATGGAGGTGCTAAAAGAGCGGGATTGTGTGGCCTCCTCTGGGGCAGCGCGCTCCAAACAATCCACCGCAGAGAGAGGAAACATATTAAGCTAAACTGCAGGAACAATGCATCCAGTTTAAAAGTGTTTTACTCAACAATATAACAGGCCACTGGAGACAGGGAGATGTGCTGTGGGGAGACGAGAAGGAAGGAAAGCGAGAGAGGGAGAGAGCGCCGATGAAACTGATGATGGGATGAGAGATATTGGGATTTCTGTAAACTTAGTTGCATCGAAACTCCCCAAACAATTAATAATGTCTCTGAGAGAGAACAAGTGCTCTGATGTGTACACTAAAGCACTGCAGTTTATTAGTAGACTCTGTAAAAAAATGCACACAATTCATTCATGTTCTCGCAACACAAATTAAGTTAACACATGTAAGTAGACTAAACATAAAACAATTATGTTGTCCTAAAAAATATGAATTGTGTCATTTCAGCTCATTTTAAGTAAGTAGTTTGAGCATAAAGCAAAAAAAAACGATTTTTTTAAATGTAAGGTATTATTACGGTATTATTATTATGATAGAATTTCTAAAAACAATGATAGAAGCTGCTTTTATCATAGTGGAACATGCATGTGATATGTCTACTCCATATACACTACCTGACAAAAGTACAGTGGCTTATATTAAAGGTAAAGGCCTCTAGATTTTGCTTATTTGAGCACAATAAAATCTGATCATGCCTTGATTATTAATGATTTGATTAGGATAGTAAGCTCTGACTCTGCTTAGACTAAAGTGTCATCACTGAACAGAAATAATGTCCAGTATAGAATATAAAGTCCTGCTGCAGTGGAGACAGAATGAATATTGTGTCTGACTCCATCATGAGCTTGGAGGACTGCATCCATACATCTCTGCACTGACTCAAATCACTGATTAAAAAAGTCATCTGCAATGAAGAAAGCGTTCCTGCAGGACTCCCAGAGTTCATCAAGAGTCTTTGTGTTAATTTTCAACACCTCCTCCTTATCATGTTCAACAATGTTCATTTCTGGTGACTGGGCTGGCCAATCCTGGAGCATCTTGACCTTCTTTGCTTTCAGGAGCTTTGATGTGGAGGCTGAAGTATGAGGAGCGCTATCCTGCTGGAGAATTGTCCCTCTCCTGTGGTTTGTAATGTAATGGGCAGCACAAATGTCTTGATACCTCAGGCTGTTGATGTTGATCATCCACTCTGCAGATCTCTCGCACGCCCCCATACTGAAATAAACTGACTTGCGTAACTTTTTTTTTTTTTAACAGAACTGCAAGTTTATAATTCACATTTGTGAAAAGCGTGAAAAAAATGCAATTCTAAAGAAGTAAAGTATATTACATGGAATATTACATGTTCTTTTCTAAAACATAAAACCACTTACCAAAGCTAACCCTGTTTTAATATCATATATAAATCATATAAATAAATAATGAGGCTTTTTATTAAGAAAATAAATTTAATATTTATTATTTATTAGGAGGGCGAGGCAGTGGTGCAGTAGGTAGTGCTGTCGCCTCAGAGCGAGAAGGTCGCTGGGTCGCTGGTTCAATCCACGGCTCAGTTGGCGTTTCTGTGTGGAGTTTGCATGTTCTCCCTGCGTTCGCGTGGGTTTCCTCTGGGTGCTCCGGTTTCCCCCACAGTCCAAAGACATGCGGTACAGGTGAATTGAGTAGGCTAAATTGTCCGTAGTGTATGAGTGTGTGTGTGTGAATGTGTGTGTGGATGTTTCCCAGAGATGGGTTGCTGCTGGAAGGGCAGCCGTTGTGTAAAAACTTGCTGGATAAGTTGGTGGTTCATTCTGCTGTGGCGACCCTGGATTAATAAAGGGACTAAGCCGACAAGAAAATGAATGAATTATTTATTAGGAAAAAAAATCCTACTTTATTATTTATATTTATGATTATGATTATAATTATGATTATTATGATTATTATTATTATTAAGTAGGATATTGCTTATTTATTTATCTATTTATTTTAAAGTCTACTTTTACAATTTGACACATGCAAACCACTGCAGAAATGTTCTAACCAGCAGGCCCAAATCATATACAGTACAGATTTTTAAGAAATAACTTGCTATAAATAAAAAGCATAAACATTTTTACAAGCTTTGGAGACAAAAAGTAAATTTCGCTTTAAATAATACGCCACCTGTAGCTTTCACCATAGGCCTGCACGAAATCTGTGCGCGCAGAATTTTAGCCCATCATTGAGTCTATGTATGTACTTGTGTAAAAGTGTGTGAATTTTTATATATTTTTTTACTCTTTAAAATTTATTTAACTAAAATTCTGATCATATAACAATATTAATATTAAAATATTCCAATTATTTATGTACAATACAGCTTGTAAAGTAATATTTTCTTACTGTCATATTGTAATATTGTCTTTTTGTAGATATGTTATACGAGACACTTGTTTTGTTTACCAAATAAGTGGAGCAAGTTGGATTTGCATTGTAAACATTAAATACAAGTTAAAAGGCTGTTATTTTTATTTCATATATTAATCTTTAGTTATGATACTCCTAAAATCATTCCGCATAAATACACAGATTTTTTACAAAATTCTCCACAGAAATAGCGAAAAACATCCGCAGAATCTCTCTGGCCCTAGTCATGACCCACGACTGTGTTCAGAATGGTATCAATGTTTTCAAAGTGCACTGCGAAGGGAGCACAATTGTAAACATGAAGATCGCTAAAACTGAACTGTGAAAATACTTTGAAGACAAATTACTCCTTAGAGAGATGACCTTAATGCTTTTTTTTAATCATTCCAAGTGTAAATGTTAGGAGGTTCTAAATGATTAGGGCATAGTGCGGATAAGTGGGAACAGAACACAGCCAGGGACTGTTTCTAACTACAGCTCCAGAGGTTTAGTTGCAAGCTTACAAGTTTGTGACGCAGTTTGCGAAGGTCATTGGATCGATGGATTTGGGAAACGTCAAATCAATGAACTATGTTTGCAACGACACAACTTGCGACTTTAGTTGGCTAATGATAATTATCGGAACAGCACCCCAGCTTAGTTAAAAGCTGCAGTTTTGAAAATACTTGTGTTAGCACAGAGTGATTGCAGGCCTTGTTTATCAATTTCCCGAGCCACCATGTTTCTTTCATCCTAGTCCATTTGTACTTTATGTCTTATAATTGTTACTGCCCCAGCTGGAGGGCAGGAAGCTGATCCAAGACCAGCTGTTACAAGCGGATCCCGTCTCGGCATGTGTGTGTGAGCTGGACTCTCCTCCAGCGCTCTGCGGGAGAGGGGGCGAGTAAGCGGACCCACAATTGTATTTTCTCTCCTGCCAGGGGGTCTCAATCTGGCAACCTGAGCGAGAGCTGTGTCTTCTGCCCAGCAGGGCATTTATGGTGTTGGATTATAATTAATACAGGAATCTAATTCCACCTACTCTGTGTCAAAGTAAGATAATTATAGAGATGCTGATGGACGTCATCTGGCTCACAGTGGGCTGCAGAGAGAGAGAGAGAGAGAGAGAGTCATATGTACTGCAGATGTGTGTGTGTGTGAAACAGGTAAGGCTAGAACACTGAAGCTCAAGCCTTTTATCATGTGTATGTGCACTTTTGTAGGGGTGTATCGATACACCAACGCCATGATTCGGTTCATGGTATTATTACAGTATGTTTGATGTAATCTCAACAGAAACATAAAGAAAGGGCGGGAGACATAGTGGCTCATCCCCTTTAAAAAAAAAAGCTAATAGCTTTTGTTTTGTCACTAGTGCATCAAATGAACAGCCAATGGTAAGAAGGGGGCGGGGCATGTCAGATACCAGAGAGCATTTGATTGGTCAGATGATTTAATGAGAAACTGAAGTATGAGTAAACTAAGTAAACTACGGCAACATATGAGATAAAATACGTCAGTACATAATAACCGGTTATGACTATTACTGAACCGATACCGAATTTTCTGCATCTGCATCGCGGTGCACTGAAGAAACAATTAATTTGGAAACCCCTAGTATGTATGCATGCAGAACTTCCTTAAATTGAACAGTTCTGAAGCTGATAATTTACTACTCGGCACTCCGACTGTTCACACCCCCTAGATTTTCGCTGTGATCGCTGAATCCAACGTAAAATCAACAAAAAGTCGCTTATGCTTTCTTGTTCCTGGAACCGTTCATCACCAGATTCGAATGCTCTTATCAAGGTCAGTTCCTCATGTCAAGTCCATCGCGTTACGTGGTGAGCTATTGGGCAAACTGGTAGCACCAGAAAAGCCTTCCACATGGAGGTAAGCGGTTAGTGGTAGCCTGAAAAGGAACAGAAGCTGTCGGCAAGTGTCATACTGGCCTATAGTGTTTGTTTTACAGACAAAATGCAGCCAGGTGTACCTCTGCGTACATATTTTGCACTCTTCAGAAATGTAGACCTGGGTACATATCCGCAATAAGCCTGTTTTGGATGAAGCTCAATGGCCGAGCATCTGCTTGATGTGTCCTGCCTAGGCAACACAGGCTCATTAGAAAAATATGTCCAGGGCTAGATTTTTGAGAACTGAAAAATATGTGCTCGCAGATACATAACTGCATTTATTTGTGTAAAACTAATGCTATGGAGCGGTACCAATGACTGCTTACCTCAGTATGGACAGACTGGTTTGCTCGGTATGAGAAATAGTGGCCGCAGTAATCTATTTAAGATTGTCAGAAATCTGCATGGCGCCCTCTAGTGGATTTATGAAAACAAAAACTGCAACAACATCTAGTCCAGGGTACAAATTTGTCAGCTCTCAAAAATGTAGCCTCGGGCACATATTTCCAATGAGACGGGGTTGGTTTTAGTGTACTGAAGACTTCATAACAACTTGCAATACATTCATCACACACATAGATAGGGACACTAAGTGAAAGGGAGTTTTGTGGATCATGATGTATGTTACATCTGTAAGTGTAAAACTCACACACACACACACACACACCAGCTTTCATTTCCTGAGTCAAGATGAAGCGCTGTCATACTCATTTCTCTCTCTCTCTCTCTCTCTCTCTCTCCCCCTGATGGAGTGTTTTATTAAGGCACTGTCTGATGCGTGTTCTGTATTGGCTCTGCTGGGTGGGTCAGTATATTGTCCAGACAGTGATGTTACTGTAAGACTGATGTGCAGAATATTTCACTGTTATGGTCTTTTATTGTCATCCATTTGTTAAAGTGACTGCCCACACGGGATAACGCATCTGTCTGTATTCATTCACACAGACCACCAATATTGCCTTGACTCGCTTTCAAACAGCAAGCAGCATTCAGGAGTACGTTAAATACCACGCAAAAACTGTAACACCGTCATTTTGTGTTGACAGTCATTTTATTTTATACTCTTTAAACAAATAGTAGATCTCATTAGTAGAGTACAGAGCATGGGAATACTGCAAGATTCATACACTAAAATACTTGACTGTAAATTGACTGGCTACTCATTGCATTACTTTAACAGCAAAGCACTGTACATGTATGTTCATTTACATTAAGTAAATGTCAGGTTGTTACACTATTTTTACAGCCAGTTACTGTATGATTTTTACATTAAATTGTTTTTAATGTAATTTTAATTGCATTAAATTACAGTCATATAATGTGACTTCACAATAGCAGTGTTCTCCCATAGAGTTAACTGTATTTTACTGTAACGTTATCATTAATGCATATCAAATTACTGTAATTTAGCATCAGATTACAGTTGATGTAGTTAGTTTAAGTCTTTTCTCAATATAATACTGAATGATCAGTCATGATCAGTCACTATGAAGTGACACTAATGTAATTTACTGTGAAAACTGAGACCGTTACGTGTTGCGAAATCCTTTTGTATATTTTCATGTTTTAATCTACAACAATATGTACATAAGTAATGCCCCTTGTGATTGATTCTGCCGAATACCTAAACCCAACAGCTACCGTAATAACTTTAATAAGCAGCAAATTTGGAGTTTATTGAAACAATAATAATTAATTAATAGTAAGAGTACCTTAAAATAAAGTGTGACAAAAATACTGTTGGCATCAGATTAAATGCAAAATTTGGCCTAAAAAATGCAAGAAAAAATATGCAGTGAAAGAATTTTACAGTAAAAAACGGTACCTAAAAAGGCATAAAAAGTGAAATGCCATGCGGGTAATTCTGGGAATTTATGGTTATTAACATATTAAGTAAACACACTGTTTTTACTTTTTACAGTTAAAATTACAGTCATTTTATTGGTGAGTTTTGCCCAAAAAAGAAGAAAAACTGTTCAAATCCATAACACTTTTTAGTTTAAGTAGCAATTCAAGCTAATACTGGCTTATCTCCTGCCTATTATTAAAGTATTAACTGTTTATTAGTACTTATGATCTTATTCTACATCCCAAATCCTACCTCAACCCTACTACCACCTTTATAACTATTAATAAGCAGAACATTTTTTATTTACTGAGGCAAAAGTCTTAGATAATGGTTAATTAATAGCCAGAATACTACCTTAAAATAAAGTGTGCCTAAATACTATTGGCATTTTGTCAAATCAAATAGGGTAATGCAACATTTGGATTAAAAAAATGACAAAAAATATGTCTTAAAAGATTTTACGATAAAATAAAAGCTCAATACCCTGCTGAAAAATCCAGCTTAAACCAGCCTAAGCTGGTTGGCTGGTTTTAGCTAGTCGACCAGGCTGGTTTAAGAGGGGTTTTGGCCACTTCCAGGCTGTTTTCCAGCCATTTCCAGCCTGGTCTTAGCTGGTCAGGCTGGGAGATGACCAGCTAAAACCAGCTTGAGCAGCCTAGCCAAGCTGGGAGTCCAGCCAAAACCAGCTATATCCAGCTTAAACCAGGCTGGTCAAGCTGGTTTTAGCTAGATTTGGCTGGTCATTTTCCAGCCAGGAAGTGGTCAAAACCCCTCTAAAACCAGCCAACCAGCCTAGGCTGGTTTAAGCTGGATTTTTCAGCAGGGTAATGACAACAAAAAAGCATAAAAAGTTAAATGTCATGCAGGGAATTCTGGGAAAGTCAATTTACAGGTATTAAACATACATACATACATACACATATATATAAACATATACATATAAATAAGCATACTATAAACATACTGTCAAGCTGTTTACAGATTTTTACTGTAGCTTTTTCACCGTTAAAATAATGTTTATTAGTACTTAGAGTACTTAATAGATCATATTCTACATCCCTAATCCTACTTAAAATAAATACTATCTTAATATCTAATAATAAGCAACTAATTTATCAAGGCAAAAATCTTAGATAATGGTAAATCAATAGCAAGAATAGTACCTCAAAATAAAGTAGGACCAAAACTCTATTGGCATTTTGTCAAATTAGGTAGGGTAAGCAAAAGTTTTGTGCCCGACGATCAGGTTGTCATGGTCCAGACCTCCGACCACCACCCATTCCACATTTACTGTTCTGATTTACCAGTCAATCTAGGTTCCTACTTTCACCTATGGTAATGAGCTTTGTGTCATGACCGAAAGGATAAGATCTCGAATACAAGCGGCTGAAAATAGTTCCTTCACTGGGTGGCAGGGCGCACCCTTGATAGGGTAAGGAGCTCTGTCACCCGGGAGGAGCTTGGAGTAGACCCGCTGCTCCTCCACATCCAGGGAAGTCAGCTGAGGTGGCTCGGGCATCTGTTCTGGGTGCCCCCTTGATGCCTACCTAGGGAGGTGTTCCAGGTATGTCGCAGGGGGAGGAGGCCTCGGAGAAGACTCAGGACATGCAGGAGAAACCATGTCTCTTGGGTGCCTGGAAATGCCACAGGATTCTCCCAGAGGAGCTGGCGGAAGTGTCTGAGAAGAGAGAAGTTTGGAGTTCTCTCCTGAGACCACTGCCCCCGCAACCCAGCCCTGAAAAAGCAGATGAAAATGAATGAATGCTAAATTTGGGCTAAAAATTACTAACTAGTTGCCCAACTACTTCCTTAATAACCATTAAGAAGCAACAAGTTAGGCGTTTATTAAAGAAAAAGTTATAGTCAATGGTTTGTTAATAGCATGAATTACCTTTCCCAGAGATGGGTTGCGGCTGGAAGGGCATCTGCTGCGTAAAAACGTGCCGGATAAGTTGGTGGTTCATTCCACGGTGGCGAACCCGGATTAATAAAGGGACTAAGCTGACAAGAAAATGAATGAATGAATAAAATGTTACCTTAAAATCTAATTTATCTAGCATGATATGAGTGTGTAACAGTAAAATCAGGCATTTTTCTAGTTTATTTTAGTCGACTAAAGTAGAAATGCATTGGTAGAAAGACATGGCTTGTGTGTTGTTATTGCTAGCAGTGTAGATGCTTGTCATGTGGATGTATTTGTAGATGATAGATCGTAATGGGGTTTGGATGTTATAGATGTGGATGATAATGTGCTTTAGCGGTGTACATGTTGTACCGTGATGTGAACACAGTATGATGGTAAAAAGTAGGACTCAGCATCTGTGTTGTATATAGGCTGTGAAATGTGTCGGCTCAGCTGTTTTGCTGTGATCTGTACAGCACACATGGGTATTATTGAGCTCGCCGTAGAGGAGACTGATGTCATGCACTGATATATGTCATGTGCTGGAGAAAAGCCTTGCGGAGGCTCCCAGAAACACCACTGCTTTTCATACAAAAGTACATTAGTGTTACAAAATATTTATTTTTAATATATATTTATTTAAATAATGGTTTTGTTCATAATGCAACATTTAATTTAGATGCAGTTATATATGCATTTATGAATTACCCATTGTTTTAAATAGATTAAATAAATGCTGTCAGTAAAAAAAAAAAAATTAAAAAGCATTTACTTTTGATACAATTATGTCATTATTTACTAATTACCTGTTATTTGAAATATATTTATTTTAAGAAATATTACACTGTAAAATGTATATGTAGCATTTAACTTTGATGTAATTATGTGACTATACATTTATTAATTACCTGTAATTTTTAATAAATTAATTTACATGAAAAAAAAAAAAAAAAAAAAAATATATATATATATATATATATATATATATATATATATATATATATATATATATATATATATATAAAATGTAATTTTGATGCGATTATGTTATTATTACAAATTAGTAATTAGTAAATGTATAATCACATAATCGCATCAAAATTAAATTATTTATATGGTTCTTACAGCTCAGTATTTATGTAAATGAATTTAGTAAAAATTACAGATAATTAATAATTGTTTAAATTAATTTATGGATTTAAATTAAGGATTTAAAACCATATAAATTTAATTTTGATGCAATTATTTGCTTATACATTTACTAATTTAGACATTTTAGATGGGTAGTTTAAAGTTATATTAAACTATATAAATATATAAATAAATATAAATATATAGAGTATAGCATTTAATTTTGATGCAGCTATGTCATAACACATTTACCAATTAACCATAATTTTAAATGGATTAAATTAAATAAATACTGCGCTGTTAAAAAAAAAAAAAATATATATATATATATATATATATATATATATATATATATATATATATATATATATATATATATATATATATTTAGTGCAATTATCTTATAATTTTACTAATTAGCTATAATTTTAAATAAATTAATTTAAAGAAACACTACACTGTAAAGCATTTAATTTTGATGCAATTATGTCATTATTTACTGATTACCTGTAATTTTAAATAGTCATTTAAAATTAAAATAAATAGATTAAAATAAATACTATAGTAAAAAAATATAAAGCATTTTGTCACAATCACCGGCGATCCAGCCTGTGCAGATCGCTGTAAAACATTACAACAACACTACACACCTGTCACTGAACTGGACTACATTTCCCATCATGTGCCACGTACACACCAGTTCCACATTACCACTGATTGCAAACACAGCTGACGCTCACTGATTACTGATTACTTGGACTACACCACACTTTCACATATACATTGCTGAGTCTTGTTAACTAAGTAAGCATTTTCCTTGTCTTGCTGTTTGTGATTTTGGACTCTTGTTGGTACTAATGGGCCCAAAGTGTGCTAAGAAAATATCCCCCACAGCATTACACCACCACCACCAGCCTGAACCATTGATACAAGGCAAGAAGGATCCATGCTTTCATGTTGTTGGCACCAACAACCATGCCACGTTCAAAGTCACTAAAATCCCCTTTCTTCTCCATTCTGATGCTTGCTTTGACCTGCAGTAAATCAACTTGACCATGTCTAAATGCCTAAATGCATTAAGCTCTCTTGTGTGATTGGCAGATTAGAAATTTGCATTAACTTGCAGTTGGACTGCTGTACCTAATAAAGTGGCCGGTGAGCGTATATTCTGCTGCAATTTAAAAGCATTAATAAAGGCGAGAACAAGAGAGAAAATCATGAACCACAAAATACAAACAAATGTAATGTTAGTTTACAGCTATTTCAACAGTACAACTGAGTTAAAGTAAATCTGTTCTTCTTGCTTTGTCCTCAGGTCCGCTGTCAGGAGAATTTCATCCTGTGTTTGATTGCTGAAGATATATCGCATGCTTTCCCTCTGAATTATTTAAGGGTAAAGCGCCTCACATCTTCAGCGTAAAGAAAGCCAGCAGATGCAGGTAAGGCTCTGAGGACTGTTTCCAACCTTGATGATTCATGAATCTGGAGGTTTAATTACTGTAGGATTCGCTCATAAGCAAATTTAAGGCCTAATATGAACAGTAAAGGCAGGTTTAATTAGGAGCTCCTGCAAATATCTGCCTTCATGGCCACAGGCTGTTTTTATACTCACTTCTAGAGGACTCAGGAAAATCCCAGCAGTAAATATCAATTCTCAACATGCTCTTAAACCCTGTGGCTGTTATCATTTTCATATTAATGACGTGTGTGGGGTTTAAATCTGCCCATTGCACAGCAGAACAAAATAATCTAAATCATGGGGATTGCTGAAATTGAATGCTTGTGAACTGTGGAGAGTGGTTTTGTATGTGACCCTGGACCCTTCTTTTGCCTTTTTCAATACAAGTGTATTGAAATCTGCTGGAAGAGTAGAAATCTGAAACCGTCAATATCTTAAAATGGTAACACTTTATAATAACTACACACTATGAACCATTTATTAAGCATTAGCATCTAGTGAATTCATTATTTGTAAAGCATTAACTCTACATTAATAAACGTTAGTAAGCAGTTTATAACTGCAGCTACAAATGCTGTATTCTTGACTTACAACCACATGTATAATGTGCTTAATAATTGTACTTTCATACTTTGTTAATGATTTATTTTTCAGTAAATGAAGTATTTCATTATTAGCAAACCATTTATTTAAGCATAGTTGTTGGTTTTTTAAGATAATTCAGAATGAGTTAGCAAATGATTAATAAACTATTGAAATCAACATTTATAATTCTTGTTATTCAGGCATGTACCAGTAGTTAATTTATATGTTAATAAATGCTTTATTAACTCAACTTCGTCCAGTTTTGTGACCTAATCTAAAGTGAGGACTATTTATGCTTTATAAATGCCTTATAAATGACAAATAAAGGCTCAGTTAAATTCTAAAAAGGAAAAAAGTACAAAAACAACATTATTCATTTGAAGATACGCAAATCAAACTTTATCAAATGAAAAGAAAATCTGTGCAACCTGATCTAAAATAAAATTACGGTACAGTTTAAACATTGCATCTTATTATATTGTTAAATGATTAAATTGTTGTTGTTTTATCCAGTTTTGTCGTATTTCGACACTCCTTTTATTCAGCAATGTTTAATATTTACATTTAATTTTGCTTTTTATATAAGATTGGATTGCAAAGATTATTGTTCATTTGATACCAAGCCTTTAATTATCATTTATAGGGAGTTATAAAGCATAAATAGTCCTCACTTTAGATTAGGTCACAAAACTGCATGAAGTTGAGTTAATAAAGCATTTGTTAACATACATAGTAACCATTAATATATGCCTAAATAATATGATGTATAAACCTGGACTTCAGTAGTTTTATTAATCATTTACTAACTCATTCTGAATTATCTTAAAAACCTCCAACTATTCTTAAATACAAACAGTTTGTAAATAATGCAATACTTCATTTAACTAAATCATTAACAAAGCATGAAAGTACAATTATTAAGCACATTATACATGTGGTTGTAAGTCAAGAATACAGCATTTGTAGCTGCAGTTATGAACTGCCTACTTATGTTATTTAATGTAGAGTTAATGCTTTACTAATAATAAATTCACTAGATGCTAATGCTTAATAAATGGTTCATAGTGTGTAGTTATTATAAAGTGTTACCCTTAAAATGACTAAAAATGGAGTCATCTTTAATATTTTTTACAAACATTTCCAAGAATAGTAATAACTGTTTATTTCTAGGCATATAGCACAAAGCTGAAACGGGCCGCACAGAGGAGAGCACAGAGAGGCTCTTTAAGCTCAGTACAGATGAAGTCCATTTGGCTGATTTGATCCTGCGGTGTGCTTTGATGTGTGTGTCCTGCTCTTCCTCATTTGCTCCTCATAAGGACAGGCTAATTTCCTTTCATGTGTGTGACTGTAATCTGTCACGTTCACACACACACATGCACACTGAGTGCTACTGATAGATGGCCTGCAAGCTCAGTGTCGCAGACAAATCCAAGGCACTCTGTGTGTGTCTCATTAGGGGTAACGTCACTAAACAGTTGAAGTCACAATTATTGTTATTGTCTTTGTCAAATATTTCCCAAATGATGGTGAACAGAGTCAGGAGTTTTTCACAGTATTTCCTCTAATATTTGTTCTTCTGGAGAAAGTCTTATTTGTTTTATTTCGGCTAGAGTAAAAGCAGTTTTTAATTGTCAATATTATTAGCCACCTTAGACAATATTGGATTGTCTCCAGAACAAACTATTATGTTTAGCTCTCAAAGCACTTTCTGCATATAGATCCTGCCTGTAATCACTGTAAATCCAACCCAACCACTCATGCACATATGTTTTGGTCTTGTATAAAGCTTAATTGCATTTGGGACACTATTTTTAAAACTAAATCAGGTTTTTTGGGGTATATATATCTCCCCTTGCCCACTGATTGCCATTTTTGGAATTTTGCCCACGTCATATACAGTTGAAGTCAGAATTATTAGCCCCCCTGAATTATTACCCCCCCTGTTTATTTTTTCTCAAATTTCTGTTTAACGGCGAGAAGATTTTTCAACACATTTCTAATCATAATAGTTTTAATAACTCATTTCTACTAACTGATTTATTTTATCTTTTACATGATTACAGTAAATATTATTAGACTAGATATTCTTCAAGACACTATTCAGCTTAAAGTGACATTTAAAGGCTTAACCAGGGTAATTAGGTCAACTAGGCAGGTTAGGGTAATTAGGCAAGTTATTTAGTAATTTAAAAAAGTACTCTCATTTTGCATGCTATCTTCTTCAAATTTGAAATATAAACTCATGAAACACTTGGCTTGCAAGACATATTTTTTCTAGGACATTACATAAATGTTTTCCTGTGTTTCTATGGAAAACAAATATTGAACACAATACCTTTTTTCTTCTTCATAATGTATACATCTTTATATTTTTTTTACATGTAACTTCACCTTTTACCAGAGTAAAGCTCAATGTGTCTTCATTCCAATTATACCTAATTTGTCTTAGTTTACTTGAGTTAGGAACTGTTACTATTTAAAATTAAGTAGGTGTAAATCCCCAAAAGTATGTGCTGGCTAACAGGTTAAGAAAATTTGGGACCCATTTAGGAAATATATCCAAGAACATGCTTTATTGTCAACTGCAGACCAAGTCCTCCTTTCAGCAAATTGATTCTTTTTGTTTCCTAAGTGAAAAGTAGCGTGTATTGTGTGATTGTACAATGGTAGTTTTTGTTAAGCCCTATCATTCATTCATTCATTTTCTTTTTGGCTTAGTCCCTTTATTTATGCACAGTCACCACAGCGGAATGAACCGCCAACTTATCCAGAACGTTTTTACGTAGAGTTTGCCATCTCTGGGAAACGCCACATTATCATTTACCTTTTTATTTGTTGGTATGTTTTTTTTTTTTGTTAGTTTTTTCTTATTATATGCACATAAGTTAATACTATCTGTACTTTTTGAAATATAATTTTGTTTTGTCTTTTTTTTTATTGAATTTTGCAACACAATCTCACGGCAATTCGTAACTTTTTGATTTAGTGGCTAATTTGTATGAATTCGTACAATCTAATTCATACAATTTAGTACGATTTGCTCATCACCCAATGACGGTTTGGTGCCACGCCTCCTTTTTAAAATCTTACATTTTCGTACAACTGAACTCGTACGAATTAACCACTAAACAGACAAAACGTAAAATACTTGTGTTTTCTTGTGAGATCAGGGTGATAATTTGCCATAAAAGTCATTAAAAAAACGTTAAAAAACTATTATGTTTAGAAATGTGCTAAAAACATCTCTTCGTTAAACAGAAACTGGGGGAAAATTATTCAGATGGGCTTATAAATCTGACTTCAACTGTACGTATGTTTCAGCTTTTTATTTTAATAAACTGTGTAAGTAGAGGCGCACAGCTTGCTTGTTGCGAACACATGGAAAGTGTCTTATTTGTTGGGTCCACTAGGCGGCAACACTCACAGATGGGCGATCTGTTCAAATCTATTTAAAGACTATGAAGACGTATCTATAAATTCAACTGCAGACAGATGTGGAAACAGTGTGGATACTGTTCAAATCCATGAAGTGGGTCATATGCTTTATAAGACATCCTATCCACTAGATCACAGGTGTCAAACTCCCAAACTGGACGGCCGTAGCTCTACAGAGTTTAGTTTCAATTCTAATAAACACACCTGATCAAACTACTCGAGTCCTTCAGGCTTGTTTGATACCTACAGATAGGTGTGTTGAAGCAGGGCTGGAAATAAACTGTGCAGGGCTGCGGCACCCCTGCACTAAATGAAACCTTGAAACATGCACACAAGAAAATGTAAGCAGCAAGTAATAATATTGTCAAATTTCACTATGAATATAAAGATTTTCTTTTAAAAATGTATATTTTATTTATGCGAAAGCTGAAATTTAAGCATAATTTAGTGTCACTTGATACTTCAGAAATCATATTAATAGTAAGAGAAGACAAATGTTGAGCATGCTCCTTCAGTCTTGAGGTATCAGAGGTCAAGCAAGCAACTTTTAATATAATAGTTGCGGCAAGTAAAACAGAAATAAAGATGTTAGATGGAAATATACAGTACGCCTGATCTAATGTGCTCACAGTTCAGATGCAATAAGCAAAAAGCATGTAGAACAGCGACAGGACGACTTGTGAACATCCTTTTGTAATTCACACATACACTCATACTGTCTCAGTCCCAGTGGTGGGCCTCGTCTTAACGACTGTTTCTCTTTCAGTAAGTTTGCTGCCCGCGGGCCTCCCGAAACGCTTCATTATTCTCCTCTCTTCTGTTTCCTGTTATTGATACACTCGAGATTTCTCCGCTCCATTGATCCCATGCAGCTCTCGGATTAAATGAAACAACAGTGTGTGATGAGAACAAACCCAGAGCTGCCCGAGGACCTCGCCGACTAAATCAACACGATCAAACATCTATTCCGATCTATAAATAAAATGACTAGGGCTTAGGCAAGACGTTGATTTAGTGTGCATCTGCCAATACTGAATGAAGCCAAGTAGACTGCGTGTCTTCTGAATCCAGCGACTCGTTGGAAATACGTGCCTGAGCCTGCATTTTTGTGAAATACATTTCCACGTGTTGGATTTGTTGCATGTTTCTGATCACAAACCCACTAGAGGGCGCTGTCTACAATTTCGCAAATCTGAAAAACATTCTTTGGGGTATGTTTAGCAGTTTGTTTCAGATCAGCTGGTGAACCATTGAGCTAAAATAAACCCTTCCCCAAACCCAACTGATAGTGTCTTTAGAAGCAGACGCAAGAAAAACGCACATCAACACATAGTTGTGCCTTGATTTTACATCGATCTTACATCTTTTTGTGAAAGCGTGCTTCACCAGACTTGAAATCGAGGATCCTGCATCACAAGTACAACACCGTGAGCTATGGACGCACTTATTGGGATGCACAGCAGCACACGATTATCTTTATACATGAAACATTAAAGGATTAAAATGTCAACGTTTAGTACAGCGTACATGAAAGTTGTCAAAATGTATATAGATAGGTGATGCAAACGTATTCATTAAAGCAGTGTTTCCCAACACTGTTCCCAAAGGCACACCAACAGCACATGTTTTGTACGTCTCCCTTATCGGACCCATTAACTGCAGGTTTTGGAGCCTTTTCTAAAGCTCTGAGGAGCTGATTTAGGTGTGTTTGATTTAGGAAAAGGTTGAAAATGTGTACTGTTGGTGTGCCTTCTGAAATAGGATTGGGAAATACTGCATTACACATCATAGACATCAACAAAGCAGCGTTGTCTCTCAAATGCTTTCAGCGCTAGAATCATTTCTAAAGGGCACCTACTGTATGCCCTATGAAAAATCTACCTTTCAAGCTGTTTGGACAGACATGTGTGTAAGTACAGTGTATTGACCGTCATATTGGGGTGGTATAAACACACACAGTCCTTTTTTTTCAAATTTAACAACATAAAAACGGTGGACCAATTGGATCGGTTTTCAGATCGACCGCAACTTTACGTAGGAGTGCGTTTTTTTTTTTGTTGTTTTTTTTTCTTTTCTCCACCCACCAATGTTGATTGACAGCTGCGCGCATTAACATGTCTCCATAGTAATGCATAAAATCATATCGAAAAGACAGGACGAGCGCAAAGCAACCGGGACTAAAAGGTCTGTTCAGTTTGCTAGGATCATCAATCATCATGAGACGTGATCAAGAGTGAGTTTTACAAGTTTAACATGTTTTAAAACGTGTGCACGAGTGTAATGAAGTACAGCCATTCACTTCAGATTCACTTCATCAGCACAGCCTCGTGTCTCTCTCACTGTCTCTGTGTGTGTGTGTGTTTGCGCTATGTATGTGGGTGTGTGTGTCTGCGTGTCTATGCTTTGTATGTGCATAAGTGTCTGCGCTACGTGTCTGTGTTATGTGTGTCTGCCTGCGTGTCTACGCTATGTATGTGCGTAAGTGTCTGCGCTACGTCAGTGCTATGTGTGTGTATGTCTGCGTATGTGCACTGTGTGTGCGTGAACTCAAACTCATTGTTGCAACTCCACAAAAAATGCATCAAATACTGATTGATCGGTAAAGCTCTTACTGTAGTATTTTTCACAAACGTTACGTGAGATCTGCTTCCTGAGGCAGCCGAGGGCGTGTTGAGGCATGTTGCTGACAGGCACGTGGGAACGGTGGGCAGGGATGACTCGCCTTAAAGGCTCAGTGCAAAAAAAAAACAGCAACAACCCTTTCCCAGCTATAATACAGACATTTCAAACAGCTCTAATAAATTCTCTGATGGGTGTTTTGAGCTGAAACTTTACAGACATATTCTGGGGACACAAAAGACTTATAATAAATATGAAAAAAGGGGTAACCTATGTGCCCTTAAATGATAAATTCTGCTTTTGTAGCTTCCAGATCTGCCTCCTGTACATGAAATACGCAACTTTGAACGAGTGACCTGAGTGCCTGCCAGCAAAACCATATGTATGCATTATAAATGTGGAGCGTAATCGTGCAAACCTTCATTGTTGGTAATGGTTATGCTTATCAACCACAAGGGGGAGTCACTAGAGAAAGCTGATGTGGAAAGAACTGCGCAATAATGATCCTTTATGCATCTTTATTGTGGCTGTCTGGAATACTCGATTCTGATTGGTCAGTCACAACATTCAACTAATCCAATTTCAAACACTGAAACTAATATTACAGATTCAACCGGCTGCTTTAATGTCAGTGAACACATTCACATGCATATGCTTGTATATTAATATGCTTTTTTTGACTGTTTGGCGCCATTTTGTGACTGAATAATACAATCCAAGCTCATTCTGGAAATGTAGCCGGAGGTAGGTATGGCCGCATTTAGTTTATTTTTTTTGAGCGAACGCTGTGGGGCGGTGTGACGCCGCTCCTCTCCTCCTCTTCGCGCTCGCCGGCAGACGGCTCACCTTCGTGTGGAGGGCTTTCCAGCTGTAACCAGTTTGTCTGCTTAGCTCGCAGCATTACGTAGGCGGAACGGAGGCCCGGAGGAGGAGGAGCCGGCCACGGGGATGACCGGGATCAAGTCCGGGGAAGAGCGGTTCCAGAAATCAGGTAAGATGAAAAACAGAATCCAAAAAATAAGGGCGAGAACGCGGCGAGATCCGAAAACGCGGTCAAAATTAAAGACAAGGGCTTATGCTTTTTTTTCTGGACGGCTTTTGCAAACCGTCGCTTGGGTTTAGGGGAGGAGGAAGAGGAGGGTGGCCGGGTTGGCCGATTGGCCGGCCGCCCAGTTGATTGTTCAGTTGTTCAGCCAGTCAGTCGGACGGACGGTGGCTCCACAGCGGCCTCCGGCGGCTTTTCACACGAGAACAGCGCGGGCGCGAACGGCGCGCGCTCCCAAAAAGAGTTCGAGACGCGAAAAAGCGCGAACATTAGCAAAAAAACAAAAACTGCTCAAATACGTACCTCCTGGGACGTATTTCGCGGTCTGCAAAAACGTCTGCGGGGCTACGTTTTCACAATGAGCCCGGATTGGAATAATACGTTGGTTAGTGTATGATCCATTTAGCCATTTTCAAACTATTATGGCTCAAAACAATGTTTTGTGTCTCATTTTTATGTTTTGTTCAGCCTGATCTCACGAGGAAACGTAAGTATTTTACGTTTTGGCAGTTTATTGGCTAATTCGTACGAAATCGTACGAGTTGAGTCATACGAAAATGTACGATTTTAAAAAGGAAGCGTGGCACCTAACCCCACCCCTAAACCCAAC
>NC_141029.1:1892500-1977500 GCF_052040795.2 Danio rerio | reverse complement strand
TGCAGTTTTGTGAAGGTGTTTGAGAGAATTGTGATGTGTGTCAGTTTGCGACGGTCTTGCTGGTTAGCGTTGGGTTTTTAAGTGCATCCGGCAAGTATTCAAAGTGCTTCACTTCTTCCACATTTGTTATGTTGCAGCCTTATTTCAAAATAGATTGAATTCATTTATTTCCTCAACATTCTACACACAATCCCCCATAATGACAATAAGAAAAAAGAAGTTGAAGTTGTTGCAAATTTATTAAAAATAAGAATCACATGTACATCAGTATTCACAGGCTTTGCTCAATACTCTGTTGATGCACCTTTGGCAGCGATTACAGCCTCAAGTCTTTCTGAATATGATGCCACAAGCTCTGCACACCTGTCTTTAGGAATTTTTGCCCGTTCATCTTTGCAGGACCTCTCAAGCTCTATCAGGTTGGATGGGAAGCGACGGTGTACAGCCATTTTCAGATCTCTCCAGAGGTGTTCAATAGGATTTAGGTCTGGGCTCTGGCTGGGTCACTCAAGTTGTTGTGAAGCCACTCCATTGATATGTTGGCGGTGTGCTTTGGGTCATTGTCCTGCTGGAAGATGAAGCGTCGCCCCAGTCTGAGGTCAAGAGCACTCTTGTGCAGGTCTTCATTCGGGATGTCTCTGTACATTGCTGCATTCATCTTTCCCTCTATCCTGACTAGTCTTCCAGTTCCTGCTGCTGAAACACATCCCCACAGCATGATGCCAACACCACCATGCTTCACTGTAGGGATGCTGTTAGCCTGGTGATGAGCGCTGCCTGCTTTTCTCCAAACGTAACGCCTGGCGTTCACTCCAAACAGTTCAATTTAATCTCTCTGGTCTGATGAGATGAGATGAGTTTCTGATGGTCGGAGAGTCCTTCAGATGCCTTTTGGCACACTCCAGGCGGGAAGTGTCTTCTGTCTGGACACTCCTCCATACAGGCCTGATTGGTGGATTGCTGCACAGATGGTTGTCCTTCTGTAAGGTTGTCTTCTCTCGACAGAAGAATGCTGGAGCTCAGACAGAGTGACCATCGGGTTATTGATCACCTCCCTGACTTCTCCCCCGATCGCTAAGCTTAGATGGCCGGCCATGGATGGATGCCGCTGTGCTCATTGGAACTTTCAGAGCAGCAGAAATGTTTCTGTAACCGTCCCCAGCCTTGTGCCTCCAGGCAATCCTGGTTTGCAGCTCTACAGACAATTCCTTTGTCTTCATACTTGGTTTGTGCTTTGTCATGCACTGTTAACCCTGGGCCCTTATATTGACAGGTGTAGCCTTTTCAGATCATGTCCAATCAGCTGAATTGAGCACAGGTGAACTCCAATGAAGCTGCTGAAACATCTCCAGAATGATTAGTGGAAACAGAATGAACCTGAGCTCAATTTAGAGCTCCAAGCCAAAGGAGTACTGATGTACATCTGATTTTACAGCTTTTTATTCTTAATAAATTTGCAACAATTTCGAAAAATCTCTTTTCTCATTGTCATTATGGGGGATTGTGTGTAGAATGTTGAGGAAATCAATCAATTTAATCCATTTTTGAATAAGGCTGTAAAAGCGTGGAAAAAGTGAAGCGCTATGAATACTTTCCAGATATACCTGTATATATACAGTGCTCAGCATAATTGAGTACACCACATTTTAAAAATTTCTCACTGAATATAGGCAATGTATTTTGGTACATTTAAACAAAAATGATTTATTAAACAGATATATTTGTTAAAACAATGTTTTAGTCACCAAACATATTTAGAAATTGAAAGATAATACAATTAAATTTAAGCAAAATATTGGGAAAAAATGACAAACTACAAAAAAAAGACCTAAATTATTATTATTATTATTATTATTATTTTTTTTTTTTGCTTCTCTTGATTTTTCCCCTCTTTCAAATGTGTTTTTAATATTTTTCAATAAGAAAAATTTGGGTGTACTGGTTTTTTATCGTAAGTTAGACGTAAGATAGGCTTCAGATTGGGCTTCAGTACTGACTAATCTAATGTAAATACACAAATATTATTGTATAGCTTTGTATTAAAGATAGATAGATAGATAGATAGATAGATAGATAGATAGATAGATAGATAGATAGATAGATAGATAGATAGATAGATAGATAGATAGATAGATAGATAGATAGATAGATAGATGTGTCTACAATGTATAATTTCTCGGTTCAAGGCTCTTGTATTTGTAGTGTTCTCTTCTGTGTTTATTAAAATCGCAAATAGTCTCTTGTGTCTTGGATTTACCACACAATAACAAGGTTGAATGTTTGATGAATGCAGTAAACGTATACTGTAATGTAATGAGTCCTTTGAGAACCATTGCAACATTGTATTAGTAATTCTCTGAGTAATCTCAAATCACAACACACAAACAGGACACGTGTCAGGCTGTGTCTATAATTAATGTGAATATATTTTAGTTGATTGAACACATCAGATCACAGTATCTGTTGTGTTTATAATGGAGCGGTGGTTGTTGTAAGCCAGGACTTTGCCTTATTTAAATTAGGGCATTTAGGCTGCTTTTATACAAATAGATATTTTATAGAAAAGGATGATCAGAAGAAATGAACAGCATGTGAGTTAAATATGAGGGTCTGAATACTTAGGTCCATGTGATATTTCAGTTTCTCTTTTTTATAAATCTGCAAAAAATGTCAACAATTCTGTGTTTTTCTGTCAATATGGGGAGCTGTGTGTCCATTAAAGAGGAAAAAAATCAACTTAAATGGTTTCAGCAAATTGCTGCAATATAACAAAGAGTGAAAAAAGGTTGGAATATTTTTCATAACCAATGTAAATATTTATAGATATTTTTTACTTAAATTTTATTTATTTATTTATTATCGATTTTTTTATCTATTTATTTATTTATTTATTTATATTTAATTATTTATATTTATTTACTTTTATTTATTTACATTTATGTATTTATATTTACTTATTTATATTTATATTTATTTATTTATGTTAATTTGTATTTATTTGTTTATATTTATTATTTATTTATTTTAATTTATTTATTTATATTTATTCATTTATTTATATTTATTAATATTAATTTATATGTATTTACATTTATTCATATTTATTTATTATTTATATTCATTTTTTATATGTATTTATTTATTTAAATTTATTTATATTCATTTTTTATTTATTTATATTCATTTTTATTTATTTATTTATATTAATTTATGTTTATTTATATTCATTTATTTTTATTTAAATTTATTCATTTCCATTTATTTATTTATATTTATTCATATTCATTTTTTACATTTATTTATTTATTTACTTTTATTTATATTTATTGTTTATGTATGTATTTATATTTATTTATATAAAGTAATTAGTTAATTTATTGATACTTCTTTATTTATTTATTTATTTATATTTATTATTTAAATGTATTATTTATTTATATTTATTTTTATTCATATTTATTTATTTAAATTATTGATATTTATTTACATGTATTTATTTACATTTATTTATATTTATTATTCATTTATTTACAGTATATTTATTTTTTTATTTATTTAGAATAATTTATTTATTTATTTATTTACATTTATTTATATTTATTATTTATTTAAATTTTGTTTGTTTCTTTGTTTGTTTGTTTGTTTGTTTAATTATTTTTGAAGGAAGCTAAAAATAACCATTCACTTGGTTATACTATGGAAGTCAAAATATCCTCTTTGTATTCAGCAGATGAAAGAAACTCAGAAAGGTTTGTGACGAGTGAAGAGAGAGTAAATGATGACAGAATTTTCAGATTTTGAAAGTCTCTAAAATCTCTGAAAGAAGGCTGTTTGTAGTACTATAAGGGAATACGTAAAAAGTAGACAAAGTTAACTTGTTTAGTTGAATGAAATATACTTCTCTATTCATCTCAACTTATAATATTTTCGTCAGTTTGATTGATATGTTACTTTGTATAACTTAAAAAATTATAAGTTGAAATAAGTTAAAGCAACTTAAAAATATTTGTTGCATTGACTTTTTGTCATTAGATTTTTACTTTCTTTCTTTCTTTTTTCTTTTTTTTTCTTTTTTTTTTTTGTTTAAAAGACAAACTAAACTTCTTTGTAAGTGATGCAGTCTTTAAAAAGCTGTTTCCGCAAGATAAAAACATGTCTCGTTGTGAATTAAGACCAAAACACAGAGTAGAAGATTAGGCTAGATCATTCTAAACATTGAGCCACAGCAAATACACATCCTTGATTAAACCCTGGAAACACCACATACCACAGCATCAGAGCGGAGAAACATGAACACATCACACACACACACACATGCACGCGAGAGGTCAATGACTTCAGTCTGCCGCTACACACACATGCACAGGAGATTAGCGGCTGTGTTTGGTTTTTCTGGAGTCAGTCCAGTTGTATCAGATGTAATTCATGCGATTAGTGTCGGAATAAAGCAGTTCTGCATTTGTTATTCTTAGCCGAGCTGAACCAAATAGCTCGGAGTATTATCAGAGTGTTCCTCTTATTAAAACACGCTCTTACAGCTGCAAATATTTTGTCAGATGTGAAGAAATGAATACTGACTGCATATGAAATCTGTATCGGCTGACAACAATTCAGCAAAAGAGCGAATAAATAACCCTGTATTTCCCTCCTGCGGCCCTTTAAAGAGTTTATGGAAGCTGCTCTTATCAAATTGTTAAGGTCTTTAATATAACGTTCAATATCCTGGGTGAATTATTTTAATAGAATAAGTCATATTTCAGGTAGCCCGGCTTTCAGATGCTATCGCAAGCACACATTTGTCACCTGTCAAATTATTATCCGCTGTCTGTCACGTTCATTTGTCAAAAAAAGGGAAGCCGCTTGCAGACACCGACTGGTTGAAGCCATGCTGCAAAATCAGATTTGGAGTTTCGATTCAGATTTGGACTTCATATTTATGCTAATGTTGAGCTAATAAAAACGCTGCAGTCGTGACGCTCGTTTATTTACATCTACACTCAAAAAATGACATTCAAACGACTGTACTTATTACAAACAACAACACAGTTCTTAAGTTGTTTTGGGGTACAACATCTGTTTTATGTTCAATCCACTTAAATTTGTAAAAACGATTAATTACTTAACTTAAACTTAATGGATTTGCATTGGGACAACATGAATTAGTTGGCGTTTAGACTGTAAAAAAGTTAGCTATAAAAATTTAAGTGGATCGAACATTTAATTTGTCACCAAAAAATCTCAAGAATGATGTTGCTTCAGCTCATTATAAATGAAAAAAGTTTGAAAATGAATGAAGAAAATGAATAAATGAATGAATAATTATAATTTATATTTATTTGTAAATATTTATATATTTACATTTATTTATTTATTTATATGAATTTAAATTTATTTTTATTTATTTATTTATTTATTTTTATTTATTTACATTTATTTATATTTATGTTTATAAAAGTTTTCATATTTATTTATTTACATTTTTTATATTTATTTATTTATTTATTTTCATATATATCTAAATTCATTAATTAATTAATTTATATTTATTTATTTACATTTACTTATATTTATTTATGTAAAATTTTTCTTATTTATTTACATTTATTTATATTTTATAAGACAAAAATCAGAGGGTCTAATAATTCTGACTTCAACTGTATATATATATGTATATATATATATATATATATATATATATATATATATATATATATATATATATATATATATATATATATATATATATATATATATATATATATATATATATATATATATATATGTATATATACAGTTGAAGTCAGAATTATTAGTCCCCTCTAATTTTTTTTCTTTTTATAAAATAAATAAATATAAATTAATAAATACATACATACATACATACAAAAGTAATACATTTTTAAAAATAAATATAAATAAATAAACATACATAAATAAATTGATTAATTTTAATTTATAAATAAATAAATGAAAATAAATAAATAACAAATATAAATAAATGTAAATAAATATGAAAAATTTTACATAAATATAAGTAAATAAATGTACTTATGTACAAATGTATGATGTAAATAAATAAATAAATAAATATTTTTTTATGTCTTTTTTTTAAACATTGCCCAAACTATGTTTAACAGAGCAGGGACATTTTCATAGTATGTCTGATAATATTTTTTCTTCTGGAGAAAGTCAAATAGGTGTAGAACTATTATTACTGATGTGTATTAAACAACCGTAATGTGAACATCGAGATGCACAGCAGCGGTGAATGTTCGTTGATGGTCGATGAAGTTCATCAACAGAACAAAAAAGTATGCAACCCTTGTGACAAAACTAGACGATTGTTATTGTGGAGCACTGTTCCCCCTTATAAAAATACTATTGCACACACTTGGCAAATAAAGCTCATCCTAATTCTGATGTAACCAATTTTTGCCCATATGCAAAGTAAAATTCTGCCACAGCCGTGTAGATTATCATATTATGCGCAGTATATTTCTTGCATCCAGTGGTACTCCAAATTCCCCAAACACCACACAGAGGCACACTGGATCTTTTCACTTCAATCTCATTACTACTCATATTTCTTGAATTGAAACGTAAGCGATGCAGCTGATTTCAGTGGCAGACATCATTATTCCTGGAGAATTTAACCTGGCAGGCCTCATAAAGCAAGCAGAACTTGGCCAAAAGCCCCAAAGACGGAGACACAGAGAGTTACTGCAGGCATTTACCAGGTTTTTAACACACTAATATTTCTGCGCCGGCCCTGATCAATGTGGGAGAAGAGCATTTCTTATAATTCTTCCCACTACTTAGAGGAGGCAGCGTGAGTAACGGCGGACACGTCCCGCGGACATTAATTCCCGCTGTCTGATGGCTTTATGGAGCTCATTATCTGCGTGACACTCAGACTGAGCCGCAAACTTTACAGCGCTGAGCAAACAGACGGAGAGAGAGAAAGAGATAAAAGGAGAAGGAGGAGGATTGAGTGCTGGTGGGCAGCTTCAGCTCAGGTGATGCGCATCTGACCCTGGTGGGAATTATTGCTGGAAATCAAAAGCGAGGAACACGTACTGCATTTCACTGGAAAATATTTCCTTTAAATCTGAAAAGTACTGTATGCATCATGCAACCATAAGCATTTCAGCCATGGTGTATTGTTTTATTATTCATGGAATTTAAATTTTCATTAAAATTTGTTTAAAAAAAATTTTTTTTGCTGTTTGGGGTGAGGGTTAAATTGTTTTAAAGTAGGTTAATTGCTTGAGGTTAAATTTATTTAAATTTGTAAAAACTAATAGATAGATAGATAGATAGATAGATAGATAGATAGATAGATAGATAGATAGATAGATAGATAGATAGATAGATAGATAGATAGATAGATAGATAGATAGATAGATAGATAGATAGATAGGCGGGTGGATGGACGGATGGATGGACGAATGGATGGACGAATGGATCAATGGATGAATGGATAGATGGGTTAGTGTGGGTGAGCAGATAGATAGATAGATAGATAGATAGATAGATAGATAGATAGATAGATAGATAGATAGATAGATAGATAGATAGATAGATGGATGGATGGATGGATGGATGGATGGATAGATGGATGGATAGATAGACGGGCGGGTGGATGGACGAATGAACGGATGGACAGATGGATGGACGGATGGATGGATGGAAGGATGGACGAATGGGTCAATGGATGGATGGATGGATGGATGGATAGATGGGTTAGTGTGGGTGAGTAGATAGATAGATAGATAGATAGATAGATAGATAGATAGATAGATAGATAGATAGATAGATAGATAGATAGATAGATAGATAGATAGATAGATAGATAGATAGATAGATAGATAGATAGATAGATAGATAGATAGATAGACGGACGGACGGACGGATAGATGGACGGATGGGAGGATGGACGGATGGATGGATGGATGGATAAATAGATGGGTTAGTGTGGGTGAGCAGATAGATAGATAGATAGATAGATAGATAGATAGACAGACAGACAGACAGACAGACAGACAGACAGACAGACAGACAGACAGACAGACAGACAGATAGATAGATAGATAGATAGATAGATAGATAGATAGATAGATAGATAGATAGATAGATAGACAGATAGATATCTAATAAAAATATCTAAAACTCACACTCATCACACAGAACAAGTGTGTGCTGCTGAAACAGCGCAGGGGTACTGTATGGTTGTCCAATATACTGTGTGTGTTTATGTGTGTGATCATGTCCCAGGACCCTCATGTGAGTCAGTTCATTATGAGTGTGTTAATGGCTTGCAGATGTGTGTGTGTGTGTGTACTTTATGCGAGGCTCTGCAAGGTGAGCACTCTCTCACTGGGGGAGGGGTCACTGTAAAGTGGGCGTGTCCTATTGGATTAGTTCTAGGCTCTGATTGGTGGGGTTTTTCAGTGAAGTGAAAAGATGCCGATTTGTGCAGCTGAACATACGTTTCCCTCTCTGCTCGCTCAGCACACACACACACACACACACACACACACACACACACACACACACACACACACACACACACAGCTAATGCCACACTGACATTCACAGCCACAATAATGCTTACTTCCACACTTCCCCTGTCTCCCCTGCGCACTCAACAATGTACTGATACTATACTCCTGCAAATTAGGAGAGACAAACTGTGTGTCCTGCAGTTTAGTTTTAGGTTGCATTAAGGTTTAGACTTACAACACTAAATCAGAATAAGCTGGGACAGTATGGAAAGCGCAAGAAGGTTTCTAAATTCACTTTGACACTTTTTTTGCAAACCGTACAATAAACACTTTAATGTATTCCTCATTATTTGTATCGGGGTTTTTATCAAAATAAACACATATAAAATATATTTTTAAAAGTTGAAAGAGTAAAGCCTTAACCACTTTGTAATGTTGCCGTTTCTTTTCACAACACTTAACAGATGTTTAGAGACTGAAGAAACCTGTTTCGGGTGTCATTTTGACCCGTTTTTCCTGCAAACAAGTCTTACGCCCCATTCACACAGGGCTTCAGCATCAACGCTTGACAGAGGGCGTGCCTGAAGTTGGGGCTGACGTGATCATCATAGCAGCATCAGCCAATGAAATTAGTCAGCAACAGGCCACTGCCTGTGCTGGTGTATTTGCATACAGCAATCTGATTGGCTGACGCTTCCATCGGCGCTTAAAAAGTTGAGCAAGTCCCAACTTCTGCAGCAAGCAACGCCTCTGAAGCTGCACCCACGGATCCACAATGCAGTTTGGCAACGCCTGACATCACACATTATAATAACTTAATTTTTTTGTGTCTCTAACCTTTATTTTGTGTGCGGGATACATAACCTAATGAGTTATAAACTTGCATTCTATTTATTTACACAGTCATAATTCTGAAATAATAGTAGTACTTCAATAGTAATACCAGAATGGAAAAAATAACATTTGATCAAAATAACCCAATGCATTGGGGTAAAAAAACGTAGTTGGGAAGGTGCTATAGTAATCTATAGTTGGGTTATATGTTGGGGGTATTTTTAACCCAACTATTTTAACAGAGTACAAGGCGACATGGTGGCTAGGTGGTTAGCACTGTGGCTTCACAGAAAGATGGTCTCAGGTTCGAGTCCCGGTTGGGTCAGTTGGCATTTCTGTGTGGAGTTTGCATGTTCTCCCCATGTTGGTGTGGGTTTCCTCCGGTTGCTTCGGTTTCCCCCACAGTCCAAACACATGTGCTGTAGGGGAATTGAATAGACTAAATTGGCTGTAGTGTATGAATGAGTGTGTATGGGTGTTTCCCAGTACTTGGTTGCAGTTTGAAGGGCATCCGCTGTGTAAAACTTATGCTGGAAAAGTTGGCGGTTCATTCCACTGTGGCGACCCCTGATAAATATAGGGTCTAAGCCACAGGAATGAATGATTTCCATGCAATAATCGTAACATCTCTTCAGGAGAGGATGCTGTTTCTGGATTACTTCTATTTATATATGGTATTTCATAACTATGACTCCTGCCTAATTGTCAGAAATCCAATAATGAAGCCACTTATACCCACGAGACTCTCAAAAGAGATGAAAACACAGCGTCAGACGTGTGAAGTAATGCTCCTGTGATTTAACTGTGGAGACTTGTGTTTGATGAGTCCAGTGCTCAGCATTCACAGAATTTAATTATGTGTGGTTTATGACTATTAATATAGATACAGAGCTCATTAATCAGTGCTCCCGTTGAAGAGCTGATCTGTGCTTTTTTTATTCTCCCTGCAGTTTAATTGTCTTAGAGCCCATGGGCGACTGAAACATGCCTGATGCACTGATGAAATGCGCACTGTTTTATATAGGTGTTTTTGTATTTTAAAGGGGACCTATTATGCAATAATCACTTTTTTAAGAGGGTTAAACACAGTTGTATGGTAATATAACCACCTTCTAATGGTAAACATGTATTAATTGTATTTTTTATAATCAGACATGATGAAAACAGTCTGCAGAAACACTTTGATTGACATTCTTAAAAAGTAGTTTTACATACATACTAGTATTCAGCTTAAAGTGACATTTAAAGGCTTCACTAGGTTAATAATAGTGGTGTCACGATTTAGATTTTTAATCGAAATCGATCGAAATTTATGCTCAATTTCGATTATCGAATCAAAAAATAGAATCGTCGATGCTGCCACGCCCCCATGTCACGTCAGCTTGGCTTGCCAAGCGGGAAAATAACAGGCTTGTTGAAGTGCTTGTTAAACTGAGACGCAGGAGACCCGTCGACAGAGCTTAAACCCTCTCCTCTTTCAATGAAGTCGCCGGTGTTTAAGCATTTTGGATTTCCAGTTATGTTGACAACGTTCATGTTGTCGACAAAAAAACACAGTTTTGCAAGCTCTGCTATGTACGTATTACGTACGGTTCGTCCGATAGACAACACCGGCATCGCGATCCTCCGCCCGCCCCCGTTGCAAATCCGCTGGCGAAAAGTACACACTCAGGCCCTGTTTACACTGTCTTTGTGTTTAAATGGCATTTTAGAACGACAACGATTTGACATCCACAGTGGCGTGTAGCATTTCTGAGCAGCCCTCCTTCCTCTCTACCTCTGAAAATGCACATCACGTGACCACACACACACAGACGCACACACAGCCATGCGCTCGAGACAGCAGGTCCAGGCAGTCAGAGGACTGCTTCAATCTTTCACTCACTTGTACTTAGTCATTTTAGCGAACACCTCAGATATTGTTGGCTGGATCCTGTTGGTTGTGCGTCTTTTTTAATCGACGCCATTATAACGACACAGATCACTGCCTATTCACGAGTCCCGCAGAAAAAGTGATTGACTGGGGGTAATTATGTGTGTATCTTGCCTTTATTCATTCACTGTATGATTTGTTTATGGGTAAAACAAAGACCATGCAGGTCAGGTAGTTTAAACTGTAGGCTACAAATAATTAATTGGTCATTAATTAATTAATTATTCATAATCGAAAATCTAATCGTATCGTGCCTTTAGAATCAAAACTGTAATCAAATCAAGGATTTGGAGGATCGGGACACCCTTAGTTAATATGGTTAATCATGCAAGTTGTTGTATAACAGTGGTTTGTTCTGTAAACAATCAAAACAAAATATTCAGATGCTCTGTGACCTCACTTCCTCCTGCTGCGAATCGAACGCATGCACTCACAGTCTCTGCAGCAGATCATCCATCTCATTAGACTAAATGAAATTCCCCCGTAAGGCTGAGAGACGTGCTGTAATAGTATTATTGCTCTAAATTGTTAAAAGTAAAGAATGTGTTGTTGTAAGTAAGTGCGGTTGTGTCCTCTGTGCCTGGTAATCTTCAGTCATCCGCTCCCCGCCGAGAGGCATTACAGAGATAAATCGCTGACTTCCCTGTGGTGACACAGTCCTCATGTGTCTGTGCTCGCCGCCATTGATCAGAGTTTATTGGGTTTGCGTTGTGTTATTAGGCCACATTAATACAGGGAATCTATATGAATGTGGAAGGAAACGAAGCCACAAACATGTACAGTTTAAGTTAAAATTATTTATATCCGTCATGTGATATTTCCCAAATGAGCAAGAGATATCTCACAGTATTTTCTATATATCATTTGTTCTTCTGGAGAAAGTCATTTGTTTTATTTCGGCTAGAATAAAATCAGTTTTTAGTGGTTTTAAAGCCATTTTAAGGTCAATATTATTAGCTTACTTAAGCAATATTAGTTTTGGATTGTCTCCAGATCAAACCACTGTTATACAATGACTTGTCTAATTACCCTAACTTTACCCTGATTACCCTAGTGAAGCATTTAAATGTCACTTTAAGCTGAATACTAGCGTCTTGAAGAATATCTAGTCTAATATTATTTACTGTCATCATGGTAAAGATCAAATAAATCAGCTATTAGAGATAAGTTATGTTTAGAAATGTGTTGAAGAAAAACTTCTCTCAGTTAAACAGAAATTTGGAGAAAGATATAGAGGAGGGGGGCTAATAATTCTGATTAAACGGTAAACGCTTTACTTATTTGGAGTTTTTATGTTTTGTTTCTAGGTCAAATTTTCTTTAATAGTCCAAATATTTTGTTTTAAAAAAAACAAACTTAAAATCCAATGAGTTTTTCTGTAAAACAAGACAAATAATCTGCCATGGGGGTTAGTAAAATAATTTATTTTCATGTTTGAAATTTTAATTCTTTTATTTACCCCCACTGTAAAAGAAAATGTGGGGTTCCACACATTTTTTTTCATGTCAACACAAATCGATTAAGTTACCTTAATAATTTTTACAAATTTAAGTTCATTGAACATGAAACAATTAAGTTGTCCTCAAAAAAATCTTCAGAATTGGAGTTTGTACCAAAAAAAAAAAAACGTTTTTTGAAGGAGCAGCAAAAGTAATTCCTTTAGTGAAGCTAATTTTGCTTGTATTAAAAAAAAAACACTTAATTTTGAAAATCTTTTCTTAAAGCAAACAATATTTTCTTGTCTAGAAAATGCTTCTTGATTTATTTATTTTTTTAGATGTTGTTTACACATTGACCCTCATTGACCATACATAAATAGATGACTCTACAAGTGGATACACAAAGTTTATTAACACATCTTGTGTATTTACAAGGAAATAGTTTGTTAATGGCAAGAGATTTTTGTTGTTGTTGTTGTTGCCATATCATAAATAAAAAACCAAGGAGATTGTGGATTTGTTTTGTTTTTAGATTCTTAAATAAGATGTTACTGAAAAGGGGTGAGGGGGGTGGTCAGTATGTCTGATAACATTTTTTTTTATTTTGAAGAAAGCCTTATTTGTTTTATTTTAGTTATGAAATTTAGTTTCTACAGAACAAACCACCGTTATACAAATACTACCCTATCACTGTCGGGGGCGAATAATTCTGACTTTAACTGTGTGTGTGTGTGTGTGTGTGTGTGTATATATATTTAACAGTAGATAGCACTGTGGCCTTACAGCAAGAAGGTCGCTGGTTCAAGTCCCGGCTGGGTCAGTTGGCATTTCTGTGTGGAGTCTGCATGTTCTCCCCGCATGATCTGCCCTGTTGGCGTGGGTTTCCTCTGGGTGCTCCACTTTCCCCCTCAGTTCAAACACATGCGCTATAAGGGAATTGATGAACTAGTCCATAGTGTATGTATGTAAAAAGTTTGTATAGGTGTTTTCTAGTACTGGGTTGCAGCTGGAGGGGCATCCGCTGTGTAAAAGTTATGCTGGAGAAGTTGGCGGTTCATTCCGCTGTGGCGAGAGAGAATAAGCTGAAGGAAATTAATAAATGAAGAAATGAAAAAACTTTTATAAAGTAAAAGTAAATATATAAAATCTCAGTTTTGTAACCTGAATGAAGATAAAAGATGTGTAAGTAATATTTGGCATTTGTATTTAGATTACAGATATAAAATAGACTGTAAAGTTTGGTGTTTGTAAATCATGCTATTGATTTCTGAAAAAATAAAATAAAATAAAAAAATTATATATATATATATATATATATATATATATATATATATATATATATATATATATATATATATATATATATATATATATATATTTATTTAAAAACCAAAAAAAACAAAAAATAAATAAATAAATAACACAAATTCATGACAACAAATTATTTGTTACTTTATTTAAATCATTTAATCAGGTTTCAAGTAAATGCTTGACTTAAAATCTTTAGTAAGTTTAAAAAGTTGATTAAAATTCTGGGCAGGAAAAAAATTTACAGTGTAGTTCAAGTTTGTTTATTAATTTTATGTAAAATAAAAATGCTAAATAAATGCTTAAATGGGTATTTTGGATGTAAGTCTGAAAAAAGAGACGTTAGTGTAGGTAGTGTAGGTAGTATGGTTAGTATATGGATGCAAAATAAACCCAAAACCAGTGCATTAAAAAACTATCGAGAAGATGCATGTCAGTATGAAAATGTCACTATGGATTGCATAATAAACTGATGGCTCAAACTGTGATGATTATGGATGTCCTGCGCCGAATCTGATGCTAAAATAATATTGAATAATGAAGAATGGGTGTGCTGGCTGAAGATGGACGTTTGAGACAGAGGCGGTATATTACTGTACTGTATATTTACGGCTCATAGCTCATGTCTCCGACAGCTCTGGGCTGTAGAGTACATTACAGGTGCACCTGTGTGATGAGTTTCTAAAGTTTTAGCATCATTACCTGACTGACCCCAAAAACACAGCTGTTGCAATCTGCAGACAAACACATGAATCTTCCCCATGTCTTCCAGACCTTACCCAACTGCCTTGTTGTCTGCAACTGCGCTGGAACTCATGCATGCAACTTCAAATGAAACCCCTTAAATTAAACATACAGTATATTACTTTGCGGCATATTACATTGCTACATTAAAGTACATTTTTATAAAAGTTGTTATTCAAATTAATGTGTATACTTAGTCTCATTTTCCAGTTACATACAATACTTGCTTTATTTCTTTCTTAATGTGCGCTATAAAGTGATTAGTTGACTTTACTGTTAAAAGTGAGTGAGTAAACATATTACTTTAAAAGTTAAGTCAAGGAAAATCAACGAGTTTATTTTAATATTTAAAGCAATTAGTTGACTTTACTTAATAAAGTGAGTAAACCTGTTGCTTTTAAAGCGATTAGTTGACTTTACTTAATAAAGTGAGTAAACCTGTTGCTTTTAAAGCGATTAGTTGACTTTACTTTAATAAAGTGAGTAAACCTGTTGCTTTTAAAGCGATTAGTTGACTTTACTTAATAAAGTGAGTAAACCTGTTGCTGTTAAAGCGATTAGTTGACTTTACTTAATAAAGTGAGTAAACCTGTTGCTTTTAAAGCGATTAGTTGACTTTACTTAATAAAGTGAGTAAACCTGTTGCTTTTAAAGCGATTAGTTGACTTTACTTAATAAAGTGAGTAAACCTGTTGCTTTTAAAGCGATTAGTTGACTTTACTTAATAAAGTGAGTAAACCTGTTGCTGTTAAAGCGATTAGTTGACTTTACTTAATAAAGTGAGTAAACCTGTTGCTTTTAAAGCGATTAGTTGACTTTACTTAATAAAGTGAGTAAACCTGTTGCTTTTAAAGCGATTAGTTGACTTTACTTTAAAAGCAAAACCACGATATTTTTACAGGATTATTTGACTTTGTAAGTTGAACTTGCTACAGAGCTTTTTTGAGTTGACTCAACTTTCAACCCATACTGCACTTGACTCGATTTAAGCTGAGTCAACTCAAGCTCCACAGCAAGTTACCTTCTAGCAAAGACCTCAAGATTAGGCTTATTTTACCTAAATGAAATATGATCATGCTTTGCTTTTAATGATTTAATCAGGACAGTAAGGTCTGACTTTTATAAGACAAAAGTCTTGTCGCTTAACAGAATTAATGTCCAGTATAGAATATGAAGTACTGAAACCAAATACATTAAATACAAATTAAACAAAGCGCAAAAATCAAGACAAGCAAAAAAATGGAAAAATTGAGTCGACATTTTGTAGTTTGAATTTTTTTTTTTTTTTTGCATTAAGCCATTATTTATTTTTTTTTTTTGCTTGAATTTAATTGTATTATCTTTCATTTTCTAAAGATTTTTGGTGACTAAAATATTATTTTATTTAATATGACTGTTTAATGAATCCGTTTAAGTACATCACCTATGTTCAATGAGAAATGGAGAAAAATATTCATTTTCAAAATGGGGTGAACTCATTTATGCTGAGCATTGTATGTGTGTGTGTGTGTGTGTGTGTGTGTGTGTGTGTGTGTGTGTGTGTGTGTGTGTGTCTGTGTGTGTGCGTGTGTGTGTGTGTGTGTATCTATATCTATATATATATATATATAAATAAATAAATATATATATATATATATATATATATATATATATAAATATATATATATATATATATATATATATATATATATATATATATATATATATATATATATATATATATATATAATAACGAATCTAAAAGATTAAAACAAGACTGTGGTGACTGGTATTTGCTATATTTTTATATTGGCAGGTGCTCTCGGCTACCTTTGATGGTGATCAAATTAATTGCATTGGGTTTACAATTATTGGGTCATTCGTTCAAAGGTTTCCTCCACAAAAAGGATCAATATTATCTGGAATCTCTGGCCATTAAATGTTGGAGCTCAAGGTGGGGTTTCGATCCCAAATGCACTTCCGTTGTGGAGAGCTGCCAAACAGCCCTGTGGAAAGAAGCTACACAAACAGGAAGTGACCCAGACATCCTCGATATCCATGTTCATGTGCTTCTTTTTAGGCTCACGGTGTTGAACATGTCCGTCAGGACATGTATGCATTGCACAAACTACAGTTGAAGTGGTAATGATTCGCTCTCTTTTTCTGTTGCCAATATTTCACAAATAAAAGAGGAAGGATTTTTTCACAGTATTCTTCTAATATTTGTTCTTCTGCAGAAAGTCCTATTGGTTTTATTTCAGCTAGAATGAAAGCAATTTTTAATGGTTTTAAAGCCAGTCAATATTATTAGCCCCTTCAGCAATATTAGTGTTGGATTGTCTCCAGAACAAACCACTGTTTTACAATGACTTGCCTAATTACCCTAACTTTACCCTAATTACCATAGTGAAGCCTTTAAATGTCACTAAGCTGAATACTAGTGTCTTGAAGAATATCTAGTCTAATATTATTTACTGTCATCATGGAGAACAGAAAATAAATCAGTTATTAGAAATGAGGTATTAAAACTTTTACTATTAGGCTATTATATGTTTAAAAAAAATCCTCTCTCTCTGTTAAACATAAATTGGGGAAAATACAGGGGGGCTAATAATTCTGACTTCAACTGTATCTGTTTCCACCAAAAAAGCACACACACACACACACACACACACACACACACACACACACACACACATACATAGCTGAGTGCTTCTCTTGAGGCTTCTGGAATGCTACCATTCCTGCATAAAGGAGACTTAGCTCTCCTGGGCCCCAAACGTGCCATTTGCAGTACATAAATTTGAGGCTATTGGCTAATAAAAGTTGTTCTTTCTGTCCTGCATTCAGCAGGGATTTGTTGGAAGAACATATATAACTGTTCAATGCACATACATATGCACAGGAAGCCTTATAGATTAAATATGACCTTCACCAAATTGACAGAGTGAAACTTAATGTTCATGTTACCGTAAAATATTAGTGTATTTGCAGAATTTGAATGTCACAGTACTGTAAATTATATTGTAGTTATTGCATTCATTCATTACATTCATACATTCCTTCAGCTTATTCCCTTTATTCATCAAGGGTCGCCACAGCGGAGTGAACCGCCAACTATTCCAGCATATGTTTTAAACAGCGGATGCCCTTCCAGCTGCAACCCAGTACTGGAAAACACCCATACACTCTCACATTCACACACACACTTATACACTACAGCCAATTTAGTCTATTCAATTCCCCTATAGCGCATGTGTTTGGACTGTGGGGGAAACTGAAGCACCCAGAGGAAACCCACACCAACACAGGGAGAACTCCACAAAGAAATGCTAACTGACCCAACCAGGACTCGAACCAGCAAACTTCTTGCTGTGAGGCCACAGTGCTCACCACCTAGCCATCATGTCGCCTTACTCTGTTAAATAGTCGGGTTAAAAATACCCTCAACATATAACCCAACTATAGATTATTATAGCACCTTCTCAATATGTTTTTTAACCCAATGCATTGGGTTATTTTGAATAATGTTATTTTTCCCATTCTGGTATTACTACTGAAGTACTACTATTATTTTTTAATTATGGCTGTGTAAATAAATGAATGTCTCCGCTGGGTCCTAAGGACGGGAATGAAAGCCGAATATCCCAAATGTGTGTATCATTTTCTCCCAAAAAACTGTAGAGATGAACACGGGAGGTAGAGAAAGCGTTTAATCAGCTATGAAGCGCGTGTTTGTGTTATCAATAATTAAGAGTGCTGATAAAATGAATAGAAAAACACGACACAAGAGGTAATTTGAGATAAAAAAATAACAACAACATTACGTTACAGCTTAAATAAACACAAAAACAACACTACAAACGCATATTAATACAGCTGTTCTGTGTCTCAGAATAAATAACCAACTAAAGGTTAATAATAACCCAACAAAGCATCAAATATTTAACCCAACTGCTTGAGTTATAAAATAAACAACCAAATAAAGGTTACAAATAACCCAACAAAGCATCAAATATTTAACCCAACTGGTTGAGTTATTATTAAATAACCTAATAAAGGTTTAAAAAACCCAACAAAGCATCAAATATTTAACCCAACTGCTTGAGTTATTTTTAAATAACCTAATAAAGGTTTAAAAAACCCAACAAAGCATCAAATATTTAACCCAACTGCTTGAGTTATTATTAAATAACCTAATAAAGGTTAAAAATAACCCAACAAAGCACCAAATATTTAATCCAATTGGTTGAGATATAAAATAAACAACCAAATAAAGGTTAAAAATAACCCAACAAAGCATCAAATATTTAACCCAACTGGTTGAGTTATTATTAAATAACCTAATAAAGGTTAAAAATAACCCAACAAAGCATCAAATATTTAACCCAACTGGTTGAGTTATTATTAAATAACCTAATAAAGGTTAAAAATAACCCAACAATGCATCAAATATTTAACCCAACTGGTTGAGTTATTATTAAGTGACCTAATAAAGGTTAAAAATAACCCAACAATGCACTAAATATGTTTAACTCAACCATTGGGTTAAAGAAATAACTCAACATTTTTTAGAGTGTCGTAATTACAATTTCTTACAATTAAACGATCGTTTTTTGCACCTATTACACAGTGAGCAGGAAATCATTCAAGTAATAATAATTATCTTTGTCATCATTTCTGTAACAGATTCTTGACCCATATTACACAGAACGTACTATGACAGACTGTTAAATCAACAAGGTGAATCGACGCAAGACACAAAAAAAAACTAAGCACAGAAGCAAACATTAACAAGAGCTGACCTATGACCTGAACTGACCCTCCCGCAAGACACGTCCCTGCACTGTAATTGATGCTACAATACTGGAGGAATAAAGGGAGGGAGGGATGGAGGGGTTTTAGGAGGAAGACATGGAAGATATCGAGAGGGTGAAGGACAAGTAATGGGAGGAGCCAGATTAGGTCAATATCATGGTGAAGCCAGGGCGAATCCTTGATGGGGCTTCTAGATGAAGCCTTGAGGGCAATCAATAAAGGTGAAGATGACCGAGGCGAAGATCACAGTGATGCTGCAGAATGCTTTTGCTGGTCTGATAGTGTAAGAGAGCCAAACAAAATGGTTATGGTCAAAACTGATAGCCTTCTTCATTATTGGCTAGAGGCAAGCCCATCATCCCCATACCTGTTAACATTGGTATGTGAAAATAAGGGATACCCTCCAACAAAATGTGTTGTGTTTAAAAGAAAACCTACCAAGATCGACATGTTTAAATGTTGTCGTTGTTATTAATATTATTATTATTATTTATTTATTATTATTATTATTATTATTGTTGTTGTGTCTACCTGTTCAAACACGCTTTTATTTGCGTGTACCGAATCCGTGTGAAAAACAGCATCTATTTATCAATATGGAGCGCCTCTGACAGTCACATACCGCTACAAAAACTGCATACCGCTACAAAAACTGTCTGTTTTGAGGATTGCATTGGAGGGGCAACTACGCCTGTAATTGAATGCAGGGGAATCCCACCGTTTTTATATTTATTTCAAAGTGTTTTTGAGCCTCTTCCCTAAACCCAACCGACTGTGTTTTCAAAAGCCCCGACTGACCCGCACACCCACTTCCCTAAACCCAATTGAAAGTGTTTTCAAAAGCACAGATTGACCCGCCCACCCACTTCCCTACACCCAACCTATGGTGTTTTTAAAAGCACCGTTTGACCCACCCACCCACTTCCCTAATCCCAACCGATAATGTTTTAAAAGCACCGATTGACCCCCCCCTCCCCCCCACCCACACACACACACTTCCCTACAGCCAACCGATAGTGTTTTCAAAAGCACCAATTGACCCGCCCACCCACTTCCCTACACCCAACCGATAGTGTTTTAAAAAGCACAGCTTGACTTGCCCACCCCTTTCCCTAAACTCAAACCAACAATTTGAAAAAGCAATCCAGAAAAAGAAAAGCCCTCGTCTGATTTTTACCACGTTTTCAGATTTTACCACATTTTCACCTTTTATTTACTTGTTCATTTGGCTTCCATATTTGTCTTACCTGCCATCTGGAACTGTTCCTTACTGGACTCGAACCCCGTTGTCAACTTCTCTCTGCATCTCAAATCTGCCAACATACATGGTGATCTACTGGACAAAATAGTAAAAGCCGTCCATTTGTAGGCAAACGGTTAGCTGGTAAGCGTAAAAGTCGTTCATTCCATTCGGACCTGTATCGTTCATTTTAAAGACGAAGTGCAGCCATATGTACTTTTGACTACATAATTCTCCATCTTCAGAGGTGTATAGAGGGCTGTGTTTTCAGAATGAGCCTGTGTTGATTTTTACACCACCATCTCACAGTGTAGCACTGTTATTGCTTATTTTAATTAATTGCCATTACCAATAAAATAATTCTACATTGACCGCAGTGAGTTTCATGCGATGACTCGTATGCTTACAGTAAGATTACAGTATTAATCAGATTCAAGGCTAAGTGTGAATTACCATATTATTACACAAATATATTCCCTTGGGAAGTCGCTTCAGTCAAGGTGACATTGCGACGTGCACATTACGCTTTGACACTATGCAGAGTAGGATTTTATGAGATTCATTCAACTTGCCGTTTATCAGACGGGTTAAATAAACAGGCGCATTCAAGCAAGATGTGCGTTGGACGTGTCAACAGAAGCCGTCTCTCTCGCTCTTTAGCATATTTCCCGATGTCTCTCGGCTTCCAGAGGAGATGATATTTACATAAGTAGCTGCTTGCTTTTTTTTTTTGTCCGCTGACCTCCGAGAGGTTATTTATGACCCAGAGCTCATCTTTTAATTCCTGATCTGTATTTTTCGTGATTTGAGAGCACTGACACGCTAATGCACTGCTTTAGCCCCTGGCTATTTTTCACTTCGACGTTGAATATTCAAAAGATGTGCTTAAGGAAAGAGAGTAGGGGTACGAGAGGAGGGGGAAGAAAGAGAGAGAGAGAGTTAACATTAATTAATATTCCACGCAGTAAAAATGAAAGCGAGACCGAGGCTAATTTTATGGGACAATTAATCATGGCTCTCAGTAATTACACCCGGGAGTTTACAAATGATTTTTTAGGGGCCGATAGTAGAAGAAAGGGAGATAATACACAGCCATCAGACTCGCCGAACTCCCCCAAACTCTCCAATTAAAGGCGTCTGCAGCTGCTGCGATTGAGCGTCGGGGGGAAAGCCAGCCAGAGAACTGAGATGACAGGTTTTAGAGGAACACCTGAGGGTGTCCAGTTCTGGGGCTCGTCCAGGTGCACGCTGGGTAAAAATAACAGGCCTCACAGCACAGCACCGCTTCAATGGGAACGTGTCACATGACAATGCAGGCATCTAGAGCAGCCTGGCTTCCTGCTGCAGTGGCACAACACACATACAGCTGAGACAACCAGGGTCCCGTTGAGGCTCCAGTCGCTCTCTGATACGAGAACAGGAGAAAAATCGCTTTGTCAGTGTTAGTCTTGAGAATACAGAGGAAGTCATCGTGTGTCGTCCGCAGAAACTTTGTGTTAGAGACTTTAATGTAAATGAAGAGACATCATCAATGCTTTCCTTTAAATCTATGAAGGTGTGAGGTGGGCCAGTACCCCGATATATGGTCCCATTGGAAAGCTTAGAATCTCTGTTTTCTTCAACTGGACATCAGCTTGACATTTATGTTACTGTAACTGTTTATTTAAATTGTGTAGTTACACTTCAGTATGTGGGAGCTTTTTTTATTTGGTTTGAAAAATCTAGTAGGAAAACCTAAAACTAGCTGCAGAGTGAAGGAGATCAACAAAATTAGCATAAGCACTCAACTGAGGATTTATACACCTATCCGGGAGAACTATTTTTTGTGCCTATGCCACTTGCAACATAGGCTCATTCTGAAAATGTATCCCTACATACATTTCTGGAGATTGCGAATTATGTAGCCAGAGATATGTATTGCTACGGGGCGGTATCCGGTGACCCCGAAGGGCTTTTCTTTTTTCTTCACTATCAGTTGGGTTTATGGAGGGATGAGTGGGTCAACAGGTGCTTTTGAAAACATTATCGGTTGGGTTTAGGGAAGGCGGTGGGCGGGTCAAATGGAGCTTTTGAAAACACTTGGTTGGGTTAAGGGAAGGCGGTGGGCAGGTTAATCAGAGCTTTTGAAAACACTATCGGTTGGGTTTAGGGTAGGCGGCGGGCAGGTTAATCTGAGCTTTTGAAAACACTATCGGTTGGGTTTAGGGTAGGCGGTGAGCGGATCAGTCGGAGCTTTTGAAAACACTTGGTTGGGTTAAGGGAAGGCGGTGGGCAGGTCAAGCGGAGCTTTTGAAAACACTTTCGGTTGGGTTTAGGAAAGGGGGTGGGCGGGTCAATCAGTGTTTTCGAAACACTGTCAGTTGGGTGTAGGGAAGGGGGTGGCCGTGTCAATCTTTGCTTTTGAAAACACTATCGGTTGGGTTTAGGGAAGGCGGTGGGCGGGTCAGTTGGAGCTTTTGAAAACACTATCGGTTGGGTTTAGGGAAGGCGGTGGGCAGGTTAATCAGAGCTTTTGAATACACTATCGGTTGGGTTTAGGGTAGGCTGTGAGCGGATCAGTCGGAGCTTTTGAAAACACTTGGTTGGGTTAAGGGAAGGCGGTGGGCGTGTCAATCGGAGCTTTTGAAAACACTATCGGTTGGGTTTAGGAAAGGGGGTGGGCGGGTCAATCAGTGTTTTCGAAACACTGTCAGTTGGGTGTAGGGAAGGGGGTGGCCGTGTCAATCTTTGCTTTTGAAAACACTATCGGTTGGGTTTAGGGAAGGCGGTGGGCGGGTCAATCGGAGCTTTTAAAAACACTTGGTTGGGTTAAGGGAAAGTGGTGAGCAGGTTAATCAGAGCTTTTGAAAACACTATCGGTTGGGTTTAGGGAAGGCGGTGGACGGGTCAATTGGAGCTTTTGAAAACACTATCGGTTGGGTTTAGGAAAGGGGGTGGTCGGGTCAATCAGTGTTTTCGAAACACTGTCAGTTGGGTGTAAGGAAGGGGGTGGCCGTGTCAGTCTTTGCTTTTGAAAACACTATCGGTTGGGTTTAGGAAAGGCAGTGGGTGGGTCAATCAGTGTTTTTGAAAACACCATCATTGGGTTTGGGGAAGTGGATAGACAGGTCAATAAGTGCTTTTAAATAACACTGTCAGTTGGGTTTTAGGGAAGGCAGTGGGCGGGTCAATCGGTGCTTTTAGAGACATTGTCAGTTGGGTTTTGAGGAGGAGGGTGGGTAAGTCGAGTCAGTCAAACAATCAGTCGACAGCAGCTTGTAGTGGATTTATGTGAGAACAGCAGATGTGAATGGCACTTGCGTGTGTGTGCGCGAGCGTGTGTGTGTCTAACCTAACCCAGTTTATTACGCCAGCAGAAGTGGTGCAGGGAAGCTGAGTTTGTCTTTGCTAACACAATCAGAGCGGTTGACCGTCCTCCGTCGGGAACGGATGCAGGCTCAGATAACGGCTGATTGACAGCAGGAGTAAATGCAAGGGGCGACCAGCATCTCAGAGAGTAAACGCACCGCAGCAACTCTGACATAACCTGATCCTGCCCTGACGAGACGCACACACAGCCATATATCAGTGCCAGACAACCGACACAACCCTACACACACACATACATGCGCACACTGAGGGTGAACACTGCTGAAACAGTTCTGTCACACTGTTGCTGAAATAGTATATGTATTGATGCGTGTATGATAGATAGATAGATAGATAGATAGATAGATAGATAGATAGATAGATAGATAGATAGATAGATAGATAGATAGATAGATAGATAGATAGATAGATAGATAGATAGATAGATAGATAGATAGATAGATAGATAGATATCCATCAGTCTATCAATTTTTTGTCATTGCATATGTCCATCCATCCTTCCGTCTGTAAATCTCTCCATCTGTTTATCTGTCCATCCATCAATCTATTATTTATCCATCCCACTACCTGTTTATTTTTTCTATCCATCTTTCTAAATCTCTCTCCGTCTGTTTAACTGTCCATCCATCCATCTCTTTATCCATCCACTGATTCATTCATCCATCTCTTTATCCATTCATTGATCAACTCATCCATCTGTTTATCCATCCATTGATTCATTCATTCATCTCTTTATCCATCCATTGATTCATTCATCCATTTGTTTATCCATCCATTGATTCATTCATGCACCTGTTTATCAGTCTGTTTATTCATTCATCCATCTGTTCATCAATCATTAATCCATTCATCCACCTGTTTATCCATCCACTGATTCATTCATCCATCTGTTAATCCATCCATTAATCAACTCATCCATCTCTTTATCCATTCATTGATCAATTCATCCATCTGTTTATCTATCCATTGATTCATTCATTCATCTGCTTATCCATCCATTGATTCATTCATCGATCTGTTTATCCATTTGTTGATTCATTCATCCATCTTTTTATCCATCCACTGATTCATTCATCTATGTTTATCTATCTGTTTATTCATTCATCCATCTGTTTATCCATCCATTGATCAATTTATCCATCTGCTAATCCATTGATTCATTCATCCACCTGTTTATCAGTCTGTTAATTAACTCATCCATCTGTTTAACTATCACTTTATCAATTCATTCATTTGTATCCATCCATTGATCAATTTATCAATCTGTCAATTCATTGATTCATTCATTCATCTGTTTATCAATCAGTTGATTCATTCACCCATCTCTTTATCCATTCATTGATCAATTCATCCATCTGTTCATCCATCTGTATTTACATACATCTGTTTATTGATCCATTGATTCATTCATCAATCTGTTTATCATTCCATTGATCAATTCATTCATCTGTTTATCCATCCATTGATCAATGTATCAATCTGTCAATCCATGGATTCATTCATTCATCTGTTTATCAATCAGTTTAATTATTTATCCATCTCTTTATTCATCCATCAATTAGTTCCTCCATCCATCCATCTGTCTATACATACATCTGTTTATTGATCCATTGATTCATTCATCCATGTGTTTATCAATTCTTAGATTCGTTCATCCATCTGTTTATCCATCCATTGATCAATGTATCAATCTGTCAATCCATTGATTCATTCATCCATCTGTTTATCCATTCATGGATTCATTCATTCATCTGTTTATCCATCCATTGATTCATTCATCCATCTGTTTATCCATTTGTTGATTCATTCATCCATCTTTTTATCCATCCACTGATTCATTCATCTATGTTTATCTATCTGTTTATTCATTCATCCATCTGTTTATCCATCCATTGATCAATTTATCCATCTGCTAATCCATTGATTCATTCATCCACCTGTTTATCAGTCTGTTAATTAACTCATCCATCTGTTTAACTATCACTTTATCAATTCATTCATCTGTATCCATCCATTGATCAATTTATCAATCTGTCAATTCATTGATTCATTCATTCATCTGTTTATCAATCAGTTGATTCATTCACCCATCTCTTTATCCATTCATTGATCAATTCATCCATCTGTTCATCCATCTGTCTTTACATACATCTGTTTATTGATCCATTGATTCATTCATCCATCTGTTTATCATTCCATTGATCAATTCATTCATCTGTTTATCCATCCATTGATCAATGTATCAATCTGCCAATCCATGGATTCATTCATTCATCTGTTTATCAATCAGTTTAATTATTTATCCATCTCTTTATTCATCCATCAATTAGTTCCTCCATTCATCCATCTGTCTATACATACATCTGTTTATTGATCCATTGATTCATTCATCCATGTGTTTATCAATTCTTAGATTCGTTCATCCATCTGTTTATCCATCCATTGATCAATGTATCAATCTGTCAATCCATTGATTCATTCATCCATCTGTTTATCCATTCATGGATTCATTCATTCATCTGTTTATCAATCAGTTTATTCATTCATCCATCTCTTTATTCATCCATTAATCAGTTCATCCATCCATCCATCTGTCTATACATTCATCTGTTTATTGATCCATTGATTCATTCATCCATGTGTTTATCAATTCTTAGATTCGTTCATCCATCTGTTTATCCATTTATTGATCAATGTATCAATCTGTCAATCCATTGATTCATTCATCCATCTGTTTATCCATCCATTGATCAATGTATCAATCTGTCAATCCATTGATTCATTCATCCATCTGTTTATCCATTCATGGATTCATTCATTCATCTGTTTATCAATCAGTTTATTCATTCATCCATCTCTTTATTCATCCATTAATCAGTTCATCCATCCACCCATCTATCTGTCTTTACATCCATCTGTTTATTGATCCATTGATTCATTCATCCATGTGTTTATCAATTCTTAGATTCATTCATCCATCTGTTTATCCATCCATTGATCAATTCATTTATCTGTTTATCCATCCATCTGTCCATACATACATCTATTTATCCATCCATCTATCTATCTCAATTATAAATATATATTTAATAATATTATTAATAATCCTAACTTAATATTATATATTGTCTGTGCATGTCATGTTGTATGTTGTAAAAATAGTTTGTTGGACAAAAGACTTTGTAAGATGTTAGGAGAAAAACCAATGTAATTTCATAAGCTTCATAGGTCTTTCCAAAGTGTGTGATGAATTTGAGACTCAGTACACGATCAAAGCCTTTAAAAGTCAAGTCAGGATATTAAGTTTGTTGTTCTCAGTGATGAAACTTATAATTCTTTCCCGTAATAGCATTACTAAATGGAAAAACAAGTAAAATATCTCGACCTTAATGAAGCCTAAGGCAGTCATGTTTAGATTCACACACACACAAACTGCACACTAGCATTACCAGATGAATGCTCTTTTATTCCCAGATCACTTGAATACAATGCATACCAATGAATGGAAATGATTTGCATCTTCACGTTTCCATTTGTAGTTTAAGTGACGATATCTAGAGCCAATCAGCATACAACAATCCATTACAATGACATGTTTCTGAGGTCACTTCAAATTACTTTTTCATAGGATTGAATTTTGTTGCGCATATTGTTTGTCTAGCGCACTCAAGGACAAACTAATTCCTCCTGTGATTGGTCTTGCGGGTGTGTCTGAATATGTGAACATTCATGAGCTTGACCTAGCTTGTTCAACTGAACGCCAGGAAAACACATTTGTATCACATTACCAGGGTAAAACTGGAGACAAGGATTTTATTGGCATGCATTAGTTGTGTTGTAGTCTGGTCTTCTCCTGCTCCAAACCTTAGTAATGTTGCCTTACTAGGGTTACGTTAATGTTGCCTACTAATGCCTTACTAGGGTTATGTTGTTATGTTGCCTAGTAATGTTGCCTTGCTAGGGTTATGTTGTAATGTTGCCTGGTAATGTTGCCTTACTAGGGTTATGTTGCAATGGTGCCTAGTCAAGTTGCCTTACTAGTGTTATGTTGTAATGTTTCCTATAATGTTGCCTAGTAATGTTCCCTTGCTAGGGTTATGGTGTAATGTTGCCTGGTAATGTTGCCTTACTAGGGTTATGTTGTAATGTTGCCTAGTAATGTTGCTTTACTAGGGTTATGTTGTAATGTTGCCCAGTAATGTTGCCTTACTAGGGTTATGTTGTAATGTTGCCTAGTCAAGCTGCCTTACTATGGTTATGTTTTAATGCTGCCTAGTAATGTTGCCTTACTAGGGTTATGTTGTAATGCTGCCTAGTAATGTTGCCTTACTAGGGTTATGTTGTAATGTTTCCTATAATGTTGCCTAGTAATGTTCCCTTGCTAGGGTTATGAATGTTGCCTGGTAATGTTGCCTTACTAGGGTTATGTTGTAATGCTGCCCAGTAATGTTGCCTTACTAGGGTTATGTTGTAATGTTTCCTATAATGTTGCCTAGTAATGTTCCCTTGCTAGGGTTATGGTGTAATGTTGCCTGGTAATGTTGCCTTACTAGGGTTATGTTGTAATGCTGCCTAGTAATGTTGCCTTACTCGGGTTATGTTGTAATGCTGCCTAGTAATGTTTCCTTACTAGGGTTATGTTGTAATGCTGCCTAGTAATGTTGCCTTACTAGGGTTATGTTGTAATGCTGCCTAGTAATGTTGCCTTACTAGGGTTATGTTGTAATGCTGCCTAGTAATGTTGCCTTACTAGGGTTATGCTGTAATGTTGCCTATTTTAATACAGTTACTTTCCCATGCCGGTTCTCAACAGTGTTATTCAGAGACCTCACCCCTGAACACCCCCTCCTTATCGCAAACACAACAGCAGTCTGGTAGTGATTGCACTGCCTTTTTCAGGGTTAATTATTGTGATATCCCGATATCCCAGCACTGGTCGGACGCAATATCGCACTCCTACTCATGTGATATTGCTCATTTAATTGCAGATAGCATGCAATGAACTTCCCACTTTAGTATTTTTATACTTTCATACTTTTTAAAACCTGCTAAAGTGTGGTTCCTTTAAACACTGCAATCCCAGAATGCACCATGCCAGCATGTTTGTGAACTGTATATTTCAGATGAAACCGTCTGAATGTGTTGTGAAATATGATTCGAGCGATTTCCCAGGCCTCAGGTGCTGAACATGACATCTTTATAAGTGAAGTAATTTAGCCGCGACACCATAAATCACACTGTTGCTCTCTTTGTTTTAGGCCTCAGTAATGCCACAATCCAATTAAACTAATTGCAAGTTCTGTGTTTTTATTTTATTCTGTAATTGGACATTAGAACCTGGCCGCATATATCTTGGAGAGTAATTATTCATTTCAAACACCTCTTAATATGCTAATGCCTTAAATTAAGCTGCTGTCACCATGGCAGTAACTGCAACAATAAAGAATATTGATTTAGAGAGATTCTTGTCCAATCTAGGATATTATGTATCCTGGTGTGGGTTTAGCGATCATTCAGGAGAGAACAACAGACCACAAGAGGACAGAAAGTAGTACTGTGCTTTACCGTAGTGCCCAGGGTGTGAATTACACATTGATCAGCGGGGACAACTTTTTTGGTAATAGTTTGTGTATTTGACTTGCACCTACTTTAATGATAAATAAATATGTCTTCAGTGTTTTTAAGGAATATTTAGTGCCAGAATAGCTCAACATGGGCTCATTGTAAATATATACAGTTAAAGTCAGAATTATTAGCCCCCCTTTGAATTTTATTTTTTCTTTTGTAAATATTTCCCAAATTATGTTTAACAGAGCAAGGAAATTTTCACAGTATGTCTGATAATATTTTTTCCTCTAAATAAAGTCTTATTTGTTTTATTTCGGATATAATAAAAGCAGTTATTAATTTTTTAAACACCATTTTAAGGTAAAAATTATTAGCCCCTTTAAGCTATATTTTTTTTCAATAGTCTACAGAACAAAGCATTGTTATACAATATCTTGCCTAGTTAACCTAATTAACCTAGTTAAGCCTTTAAATGTCACTTTAAGCTGTAAAGAAGTGTCTTGTAAAATATCTAGTAAAATATTATTTACTCTCATCATGGCAAAGATAAAATAAATCCGCTATTAGAGATGAGATATTAAAACTATTATGTGTTGAAAAAATCATCTCTCCATTTAATCAAATTAAATTGGGGAAAACTAAACAGGGGGTCTAATAATTCAAGGGGGCTAATTATTCTGACTTCATTTGTACCACTGTATTCATTTCTGGAGAGCGCGAATTATGTACCCAGATCTAGGTCTTTAAAACAAACACTACGGGGCGGCTTCTGTTTCTCTTTGTGCTATCAGCTGACTGGTTTTGAGAGTATCATAACAAACTTAATATAGTAAATAAAAAAATAATACCTTTTTAACTTTTATTTAGTGTTTACAATGCAAATCCAATTAGATCCACTTATTTGGTGAACAAAGCACGTCTATTATATAATATCTCTACTCAAAAGACAAAAAATATGACTTTACAAACTGCATTGTACATAAATTAAATGAACATTTTCATATTAGTCAATAATATTAGTGAAATTTATTTCAAAACTGAATGAAATGCACACACATTTACACAAGTAAATAAATAGACTTAGGCCCAAAACCAATTCTACCCCTTACCCCTACCTCTCGTTTTGCACGTTCATGTGAAGAGGTAAGGGTGACCCAATATTCTTTAGCTTGAAGGCCCAGGGCTAAGGGGAAGAGGTAGATAACCCTTCAAACAGAGATTTTTCAGGACCACACTCGAAACCAAGGGGTAAGAAAATTTCTCAGAATACACCAGCCAAAACAGCAGGATAGCTGCACCCGAAATTAAGGAGATCCACAAATTAGTATTTTTTTGTCATTATTATAATTTTTACAACAAACACGCACACACTAAAAAAAATTGTTGCATGCAGAACTGTTGCAAACAATTTATTTGAGTTGAATTTAAACAAACAAATTAAGTTTAATAATGTTCAACTTAATTTGTTTTTTTTAATTCAGCCCAAATAAATTGTTTACAACCACTTAACGTAAAAAAAACATTGAGTAAATCCTAAGAAATCATCTTTGAATCATCAGTGCATGTTCTAATACATGGCTTCTCAACCGGTGGGCCGCAGCCCACTAGTGGGCATCAACGATCCTGCAGGTGAGCTGTGACATTAGAATAAACTCTCAATATTATACCATCATTTTTGGATTTTATTATTAATATGCTATATTAAAATGCTCGAAGTAATGCATCTTCTCCTGTTCTCTGATTGATTACTTCAAACTCAACGCAAAAACAGCCTCATGATCTGCTCTGTTCATTCACAAGCTGTGTGGAGTGAAAGTGAAAGTCTCTATTTAATATATCCACACAGTTGTCCAAGTTATTGTCCTGTGAGTGTTTTATAACGGACGCGCGCCCATATAGGAGGATCTAGCGAGGCTCAATGGTGTTTCTGCCATATAATGTAAAATAAACTTGGCCTTTTAAAATTGATCGGTGAAAGAAGTGGGCCTCAAAGTGAAAAAGGTTGAGGACACCGGTTCTAATACATTCATAACCGTGTTCGTGTTTTACCGTCATGCTTTAAAAAAAACCTCTAAAGTAAAATGGAAGCGGGCCATTATATTCCAAACAAGTCAGAAAATCAACCGACCATGCAAATAATCTAAGAATCAAACAGTGACAGAGAGAAATAATGTAAATGAACCAACAGAAAGTCAAAAACAGAACTGTCAAACATGAAAAAAAAAAACTAAAGGACATGTGATTTATTTATTTATTTTGATCTGCAATCTGAAAGCCATCCCAGCTCCCATCATTAAAACTCCCTCCCTGAGCCGGCTGCACTGTTACCATGGTAACATCTATCCAATTAAGTGAGGTCAGAAAGCATTGTCTGTCTTTCCAGAGAGAGAGAGAGAGAGAGAGAGAGAGAGAGAGAGAGAGAGAGAGAGAGAGAGAGAGAGAGACGTATAACAATATACAAAGCCAAATGATCTTCAATGAATTCCCACCATATGCAGATGCTTGTGTAATATGTGTTTTACATCGGTTAAATGTTGCATTATGTTGGGAAGAAAGTCCTGAAAACTCACCGTAGCATTGCCACAAAGACTCCAGACAGAATTAGCTATTGATTAGGACAACAAAGTGAGGGAGAAAGGAGATAGAGCGAGAGAAATAAGGCTGGCGCCAAACAAGAGGAAATGTTCCAGCGCTGCGATTTACTGCTGGAGATCTGAACAGCCTACAATCCCCACTGGAGCCAATTTACACACACACACACACACACACACACACACACACACACACACACACACAGAGTCAATAATGGAAATTGGATGGCCCTCTCCATCGCCATGGCGACACCCCCCACCTCCTCATTAAAGCACCTTGAAAGTTTTAGGCCAATCCATGATCCTGATAGATTTCCAATGGAGTCGAGATCCTCCCGCAGCCGAGGCCCAATCTCAGACAGCTTACCTGTGTTTCAGAATTAATGTCACAACAGAATTAAACACACTCTTAGAAGAGCAATTACTGCACTCAGAAATCATCAAAGATTCAAAAGAGCCAAAGACGCTTGTGGGTCTGACCTGATGCGTTTATAATACCTCGAGATGACGTTCTGCAAATCTGCTGTGTAAAAACATTTGCTGGAGAAGTTGATGGTTCATTCATGGCGTCCCCAGATTAATAAAGGGCCGAAATGAAAATAAATTATCAAATGAATAAATATTTTATGTATGCAACATATTCATTCATTTATTAATTTTCTATTACTCTATTTCAGAGATCACCACAGCGGAATGAACCACCAACTGTGTAATCATATGTCTTCCAGCTGCAACCCAGTACTGGGAAACACCCATACACACTCATTCACACGCACTCATACACTACGGCCAATTTAGTTAATCAATTCACCTATGAACCACAGGTTTTGGGACTGTGGGGGAAACCAGAGCACTGGGAGGAAACCCATGCCAACATGGGGAGAACATGCAAACTCCACACAGAAACACCAACTGACCCAGCCGGGACTTTCTTGCTCTGAGGCGACAGTGCTAATCGCTGAGCCACTATGCCGTCCTATGCAACACAGGTTTATTTTATTTGGAAAAAGTTCAACCGTTATTCACACGTAAACAGACACGTGAACATTTGAGTTTACTCGCTTCATTCGAGCGTCAAATCCGCTTCAGAACAGACGTGGATTTGCATCATGGGCAGGGCATCTGTCTGCCCGGTGACTGTAGCTTCGTTTCTAAATTGCTAACATGGATTTTATAGAGAGAATAACTGTTCATATGCTTTATAGAGGCTAAAAATCAGCATTGATTGACTTGGAGCCGTGTCTGAGTCCACTAGATCCTTTCAGAGGTGCACCCAGCTCTGTGAGCTCATAAACTCCTCCAGAAACTGAACCTGGATGACGGAGGCTTTCAGCGGTGCTTCTGACTGAGGCGAGCCCAGTTTAATGAACTGTTGTTGGTGTTTGCAGGAGGATTTCCCCCAGGAAAAAGCATCACGGCAGAGAATTAAAGTCAACCAGTCGACTAGTTGGTGCAACCCCTAGTAGACGGTGTTGTGCTTGAGTGCTAGTGTAACATTACGATAAGCGGATAATATATACAGTTTGTACAGTAAAAAACATAAAGATGGCTTTACAAGTGTGTGTATGTGCTGGTTTTAGTGGTTTACAAGGACAAAAAATTGTATAATGACATGAGTTTGATTTATAATCACACTTAATGGGGTCATTTTGACATATAAATTTGCTCTGGTTTCATGTGAGGGTTGAGTTTAGGGGTATGGTGGGGTAAGATCATAGTAAACAGTTTTTACTGTAATCAAAGCAGATCAAAAGCACCAATCCCATTGATTGACCGGTTTTTAACGCAGCATGTTAGCATCATGCTCATCATTTCCCTCATTTCATGTCAGCCTTACTCTGCGTCATACTACTATTATAATGAGTATTGAACACTTGTCATCAACATGATCTCTGTAGGATGATGGGACCACAGATCCCATGATTGCACACTCAGTAATCAAACTACGCCTTTGTTTGTTTTAATACACCACCTCTAGTGGAGAAAATGACATACTGTGGCTTTAAATCCCTCACTAGCATCGCATACATTTCAGCAAAACCAAATACATTCACATTGCTTCCAGGCTTTTATTGCAGATTACGGAGAAATTGAATGGGGAACCAATCTACTGAAGAAAAAATGCGGTGGTCAGTCTTTCGCTCTATTCCATTGGACACAGAAACACACTACACCTTCAAGAAAACAATGAACAAACCCCCTGATACAGGATACAGTGCTGGCACAGTCAGATATCGAGCCCAAATCATCCACGACAGGAGCTGTGAGCACTGATGCCATCAAATACAAGCATTACTGCTAAATTATGGCTCCATCATCAGCGGCGCGCTGACAGCTTCATAAACTTTGATTTAATCAGATGGGGGAAATTGAAGCATTATATGAGATAATGTACGGCTGAGTGGTGATATATCTGCAGGACTGGCCACCCACGACTCCTATCAGAATTCATTACGTCCTCTCGCTGGACGCCACACCAGAGTTTCACACCTTCATGCAAGAAACACTAAAAGAAGACAAAGAGAAGAATCAACACACACAAAGAAAGGCAAAGTGTACCTTATATTCCCAAATGCCCCCACAAGTATAGCAATGCCAGTTAATTTTGACCTTGTGGGGACATTTTTTGGTCTCCTTAAGGAAAACGGCTCATAAATCACACAGATTTTGAACATGTAAAAATGCAGATTGTTTAATGTGAGCTGTGAGTTTAGGGGGAAATTATATACAGTCTGTACAGTAAAGAAGTCATTGCGTCTATAGGACATCCTCATAAAGATGTCTGTGGAAGTGTATGTGTGTGTGTGCTTTGTATTCCTACATTATGGGGACTAAATGTATGTCCAAAATATCAATGTCCCCACAAGTATAGCACAAATAGTACTTTTTGACATTGTGGGGACATTGTCTTTTGTCCCCATAATGAAAATGGCTCATAAATCACACAGAAAGAAGCATTTTGAAAATGTTAAAATGCAGATTGTGTCCTGAGGGTTGGGTGTAGAGGTAGGGGACGTAATTATACAGTGTGTACCGTTAAAAAACCATCATGTCTATGGGACGTCCTCATAAAGATAGCTGTGCAGGTGTGTGTGTGTGTGTGTCTGTGTACCTTGTATTCCTTACATTGTACTCTACATGTCCCCACAAGTATGGTAATACCAGTCAATTTTGACCCTGTGGGTACATTTTTTTGTCCCCATGAGGAAAGCACCTCATAAAGCACACACAATTAAGCAGTTTGAACATGTAAAAATGCTGAATGTTTCCTGTGAGGGTTGAGTTTAGGCATAGGGATATAATATGTATAATACAGATAATATATATCATCATGTCTATAAGGTGTCCTCATAAAGATAGCTGTGCAAGTGTGTGCATATATCGTGTTTTAGTACATTGTGGGGACCAAATGCACGTCTAAAAACAACAAATGTCCCCACAAGTAAAGCAAAAACAGTCAATTTTGACATTGTGGGGACATTGTCTTTTGTCCCCATATTGGCTCATAAATCACACAGAATGAAGCATTTTGAAAATGTAAATGCAGATTGTCTCCCGAGGGTTGGGTTTAGAGGTAGGGGAAGTAATTGTACAGTGTGTACAGTTGAAAAATCATCATGTCTATGGGACGTCCTTATAAAGATAGCTGTACAATTGTGTGTGTGTGTGTGTGTGTGTGTGTGTGTGTGTGTATACCTTGTATTCCTACAATGTGGGGACCAAATTCATGCCTAAAAATACCAAACGTCCCCACAAGTATAGCAAATACAGTGCATTTTGACGTTGTGGGGACATTGTTTTTGTCCCCATAAGGAAAATGGCTCATAAATCACACAGAATGAAGCATTTTGAAAATGTAAAATGCAGATTGTGTCCCGAGGGTTGGGTTTAGAGGTAGGGGAAGTAATTATACAGTGTGTACAGTTGAAAAATCATCATGTCTATGGGATGTCCTCATAAAGATGCAGTTTGAACATGTAAAAATGCTAAATGTTTCTGTGAGTTTAGGGGTGGGGGGATAATATAATATATATTATATATCATTATGTCTATGGGACGTCCTCATAAAGATAGCTGTGCAAGTGTATGTGTGTATACCTTGTATTAGTATATTGTGGGGACCAAATGAATGTCCAAAAAATACCAAATGTCCTCACAAGTATAACAAAAACAGTTAATTTTGACTTTGTGGGGACACTGTTTTGATCTTAATAATGAAAACGGCTTATAAATCACACAACATTTTGAAAATGTAAAAATGCAGATTATTTCCTGTGAGGGTTGAGTTTAGAGGTATATAATACACAGTCTGTACAGTTGAAAAATCATCATGTCTATGGGACGTCCTCATAAAGATAGCTGAGCAAATGTGTGTACCTTGTATTCCTACAATGTGGGGACCAAATGCATGCCTAAAAATACCAAACGTCCCCACAAGTATAGCAAATACAGTGCATTTTGACATTGTGGGGACATTGTTTTTGTCCCCATAAGGAAAAGGGCTCATAAATTACACAGAATGAAGCATTTTGATAATGTAAAATGCAGATTGTGTCTCGAGGGTTGGGTTTAGGGGTGGGGGATGTAGTTATACAGTGTGTACAGTTAAAAAATATCATCATGTCTATTGGACATCCTCATAAAGATAGCTGTACAAGTGTGTGTGTCTGTGTGTGTGTGCGTGTATGCATTAATTAATTCAGGTCGAGACCAGTCTGTGCAAATTGGAGCGTGATGGAGACACCGGCCCCTGTGCTGCCGGGGGTCAATGTCATCCCTTTTGTTTTTGTCTTCTAATGCAATCAATGGAGTTCTTCCACTATCTATTGAAAGTCAAAGTGGACGTATCTGCCGAGCGGCTGAGGGCTCTGTCAGATAGCAGAATCAAGCCCATATTTCTTGCAGTCATGTTGTGCCCGCGCTCAGTCTCGTCTGTGCGCGCTCGCTCCTAATATACAAAAGGGATCTATTGAAATATGCATGAGGGGCCATGATGGCAGCTCTAAAAATACTCTCAGATGGGGAATACATCGACAGGCCTGTCATTGAGCTCTCCTTGAGATACAGCATCACACCTGATCCAGCCCGACTGATCTTTCTCTTTTACTCCCAGCAGTCGCTCTGTCAGAAACACACATGAATGTATAGGGTGCACACACACTCACACACATACACATTGACACACAGTGGCTCCGTTCCAAACACTGGATGTGCTGATTTATAGAACGCTTGTGCTGTAAAAAAATCTTTGTGAAGTATTTTGTGGTGGTGACACGGTGGCTCAGTGGTTAGCACTGTTGTGTCACAGCTGGTTCGAGTTCCAGCTGGGCCAGCATTTCTGTGTGGAGTTTGCATGTTTTGCAGCGGATTGCAGCGGATTCCAGCCACAACCTAGCACTGGGAAACACCCATACACTCATTCACACACACACACACACACACACACACACTCATACACTACGACCAATTTAGTTCATCAATTCCCCTGTAGCGCATGTGTTTGGACTGTGGGGGAAACCGGAGCACCTGGAGGAAACCCATACCAACACGGGGAGAACATGCAAACTCCACACAGACACACCAACTGATCCAGCTGGGACTCGAACCAGTGACTTTCTTTGTGAGACAACAGTGGTAACCAATCGCTTTAACAAATGCTGTTCTTTTTTTTACGTCAACTAATTGCTTTATTATTTATAATAGTGTATTAAACAGTTTGGAGACAGTTTTTGGCCTTGATAGAGACTCATGTGGTCTGTGTAGCCAAGTTCAACGACATTTTTAAAGGAAAGTCATTCAATCGCTTTAAAAACAAGTTTACACAATTTTTTTAAGTTAAGTCAACTAATCGCTTTAAAAGCAACAGGTTTACTCACTTTATTAAGTAAAGTCAACTAATCGCTTTAAAAGCAACAGGTTTACTCACTTTATTAAGTAAAGTCAACTAATCGCTTTAAAAGCAACAGGTTTACTCACTTTATTAAGTAAAGTCAACTAATCGCTTTAAAAGCAACAGGTTTACTCACTTTATTAAGTAAAGTCAACTAATCGCTTTAAAAGCAACAGGTTTACTCACTTTATTAAGTAAAGTCAACTAATCGCTTTAAAAGCAGCAGGTTTACTCACTTTATTAAGTAAAGTCAACTAATCGCTGTAAAAGCAACAGGTTTACTCACTATATTAAGTAAAGTCAACTAATCGCTGTAAAAGCAACAGGTTTACTCACTATATTAAGTAAAGTCAACTAATCGCTTTAAAAGCAACAGGTTTACTCACTTTATTAAGTAAAGTCAACTAATCGCTGTAAAAGCAACAGGTTTACTCACTATATTAAGTAAAGTCAACTAATCGCTTTAAAAGCAACATGTTTACTCACTTTATTAAGTAAAGTCAACTAATCGCTGTAAAAGCAACAGGTTTACTCACTTTATTAAGTAAAGTCAACTAATCGCTGTAAAAGCAACAGGTTTACTCGCTTTATTAAGTAAAGTCAACTAATCGCTGTTAAAGCAACAGGTTTACTCACTTTATCAAGTAAAGTCAACTAATCGCTTTAAAAGCAACAGGTTTACTCACTATATTAAGTAAAGTCAACTAATCGCTGTAAAAGCAACAGGTTTACTCACTTTATTAAGTAAAGTCAACTAATCGCTTTAAAAGCAACAGGTTTACTCACTTTATTAAGTAAAGTCAACTAATCGCTTTAAAAGCAACAGGTTTACTCACTTTATTAAGTAAAGTCAACTAATCGCTGTAAAATCAACAGGTTTACTCACTTTATTAAGTAAAGTCAACTAATCGCTTTAAAAGCAACAGGTTTACTCACTTTATTAAGTAAAGTCAACTAATCGCTTTAAAAGCAACAGGTTTACTCACTTTATTAAAGTAAAGTCAACTAATCGCTGTAAAAGCAACAGGTTTACTCACTTTATTAAGTAAAGTCAACTAATCGCTTTAAAAGCAACAGGTTTACTCACTTTATTAAGTAAAGTCAACTAATCGCTGTAAAATCAACAGGTTTACTCACTTTATTAAGTAAAGTCAACTAATCACTTTAAAAGCAACAGGTTTACTCACTTTATTAAAGTCAACTAATCGCTTTAAAATCAATCATTTTGCTTTTTAACGAAGTTAACGAATTGCGTGAACAGGTTTACTCACTAATTTAAGCGAATTCAGAAAATCACTGTAAAATCAACACGTTTACAAACTAAGTTTACTAATTTATTTTAAGGAATATCAAATAATTGCTTTAAAAACAATGAATTTACAAATTTTTCAAGTCAACTAATCGCTTTAAAAGCAACAGGTTTATTCGCTTTCTAAAGTAAAGTCAACTAATCCCTTTAAAAAATGCTGTCAATCAAAGTCAATTAATCACTTTATTTTTTATTATAGTGTAATAAATAGTTTGGTTCTCAGTGTTTAAGACAGAGTTTGGCCTTGATACAGACTCAGATGGCCTGTGTTAAAGGCCAGCGGTGCTGCACGCTCCCCTACAGCGCAGGCTGGATTTCAGCTCTGGTAACACCTCAGTAATTGGGCTGATTTTTCCGGATCCGGTGTGAAATATGCCTGTGTGACTTTAATAAGTTCCAGAGTGTGTGTGTCTGTGCAACGGCTATTCCCCCGGCGCGACTGAGAGTTCGCCAACATTTATCACCTCACTATCCGGCAACACTCAGCTTAAAGCAGACTAATGCCTTCCTGCTCCTGTGGCCCCGCAGTCGCCGCTCATCCAGGCCAACAAATAGGCCTCTAATAGTTATCTATGGAGCCCCAAATATGCCTCTAATAGTTATCTATGGACCCCCTCGCACCCAATGAAAAGTCACATTCATTTCGCGGCTCTAAGTGGATCAATTGCAGTGGACTACGAATTCAGCAGGTTTACAGACAAACTATCTTGAGCTTGAGTGATTATCTGCGATGCGTTTCATTCCTGACGTCACTCTGAATTCATTACAGCTTGGAAAGACTCGGCTTTTGCGTGCTAATGGCCCTCAGATTGATTTTTTAATTAGCAATACTTTTAGATCCGGGGGCCAATAGGGTTGGCCTGTTCTTGCATAACTAATCTGCACGCTTATGAGTGGAGGGGGGATGAAAGTTTGACATCCGGAGAGATGATATCATCTATTTCACCTTCAAGACAAACCTGGATTGTGATGCAGGGAGGAGACAAAGTCAAGATTAGACATGTTCGTTTTGTTGGTTTATATATTAATATATAATAGAAATGGCAAAGTGAAGCGTTTTAAAAGGGAACTATTATGACCAAGGCTTAACGTTAACTTTTTTGATCACCAGCTACTATGGCTAGTAGCTTTCCAACATTACTCGCCACTCTGTATTCTGTCACTAGCCACAATTTTGTTGTTGGGAAATAATTTTTATATGCATAAATATGACATGCTAAAATATTTGATTAAGATTTTTGGGCTCTATTTTGACGGTCCATGCGCAGAGTGCAAAACGCAGGGCGCAAACGTTTTCAGGGTGTGTCAGAACGCTAATTTTGCTAATTTAAGGACGGGAAAACCTGCTTTGCGTCATGGCGCATTGTCTAAGAGGGTTGAGTTTATTTTCCTAATGAGTTATAGGTGTGTTTTGAGAATAAACCAATCAGAGTCTCATCTCCCATTCCCTTTAAGAGTCAGCTGCGTCACGCCAAGAGTGCATTCGCTATTTACAGGACGCAAAGTAAGTCTAAGTGGAAAAACTGAGCATTTCACAAGCAAACAGTTCACAGTTTATTAACAGAAAACAGTTAAACAGAGCATCTACTGCGTGAGAATGAGAGATAATGGATCACTTTCACTTTCGCTCTTGAATAGGGAAACCTTTACACACAGACATCAATTAGCCTATAAATAATTAATTGCATTTGTTAAGCGCAAAGATTTGTTTCAAAACTATTTCTAAATTCAGTTCTAATTTCCAGCAAACGAATAAATGAACAATAATAATGAAGTGTGCTCAAAAACCTGAGTTATATACTAAAACACATGCTGCGCCCCATATGATCTAAAACCTGACAGGTGGACAAATCTAAGCTTGTTTTTATTAAAACAAATATAAATATGGATATAATAAATAATACTGCTAATAATAATAACATTATACAAAAGCAAATTGTTATGAATGAACTGAAAAAGCCTCCCGAGATGAAGAAGACATAAAAGCAGTGATTTTTCATATTTATGTAGGCTAGAAAATAATATGTTTTGTAATATTTTAATCCTTTATATTTATATCCTATATCTATTCTTATTATATCCTACATATATCCTTAATATTTACATTTTTTCATGTGTAAAGATATTTGCCTATTGCTCTCTTGTGTGTATTAAGCAGTGTGTAAGTGAGGCGCAACTCTGCGCTGGAGTTTAGACCGGGTTAGTTTTGGTCTAATGAAAAATCTATTATAATTTCTTAAAATAGCAACGCGCCAGCGGTCCGCCTCAGAACACCTTCCTTTTTAGACCAGAACGCCTATGGGCGCACATATGAGCGCTAATGCATTTGCTATTTAAACAGCGTAGCGCAACGCCTCAAAACAACTCTTGCACCAAGCTGAAACTACCAAAAGACTACTGCGCCGCGCCTTGCGCCACACTGCGCCGGGTGTATGATAGGTCCCTTTGTGTTTTGAACACATGCCACCTCATTCATTTCATTTTTTGTTTGTCATGTATGAGCAAATAAGTCATGGTTATTGCCGTTAGTTTTTATTCCACATAACTTTTCATTTAGTCATTTTAGCAGACGCTTTTATCCAAAGCGACTTACAAAGTTTTTCAGAACTCGAAATTAAGGATTTACCAAATGTATGTCTATCCACACCAACCAATATTTAGTTCTAAGAACACATTTTAAACGTGTCAAAACAAGCTAAATATAGCTGTATACTAACAAAACATTTCTTTAAAAAAACTAAGAGAAACAGGTGACTTTTAAAAAATAATTATTGTCATGCATCAAAAATATGCACAGTAATCTGCCCTGGCTAAAGATCTCTCAGATCAGCAGTTAACTACACATAAATAGAGAGGTAACCTCATATTAAAGCAATGTTATTGTAAAAAGCATATAATTAAAGCATGTTAACAAAAATAACGGTATGCAAAAGAAAGCAGTGGAAAAACTTACTGTGTGTAATAATGAAAGGATGATCACATGCACATGGTTAAGGCCAATTAATAATATGTTCAAAGTGAACGCAACTGGTGCTGCGTACAAAATGACAAATCTGGAGCTCTTGAAAGCAACAAGACTGTGGATGCATAACTTTTTGTCTATTTGAAAGAGAACTGATCACGGTTGCCTTTCAGGCACAGTTTCTTCAGCAAGGAAACGGGAGCGCGCACGCATTTTAAACAGTCGTGCACATCACATCAGCTGATCATCCTCTCATTCGGTATTCACCTGCTTGCTTTTGCTCGCACAAACACAAGTCGTTAGTTGTGCTGTTTCTCGATTCTAAAATCACATTTGCACGCATATTGGGTCATCCTTATTGTCGAACCCTGCTTTTTAAAAAAACACAATTTAAAAAATATTTTCAACCAGCCAAAGTGGCTAGTGGGAGTGACTGTCTAACCTGCCACAGCTTAAATACACGCATTTGGCAGGTGCTAATGTCAAGCCCTGATTATCAGCCTTTTTTTCAGATGTGAACCAAGTCCCTGATGTCTCTAGAGTGTGTGTGTGTGAAGTTTCAGTTTAAAATATCACACAAATAATGTCTAATAACTCTCTGAAATTGACCCTTTTAGGCTTTGATGCTAATTGTGCCATTTTGGGGACTTTAAATTCAAATGAGATTGTGCTCTTTTTCAGAAGAAGGCGGAGCTGCAGACGCCTTGTCAACATAGTTGCAGATTGCAAACTCTAATAGCGTACAGTTGCTTCTCACTAAAGGCTGTTGATGCAAATGAGGAGAGATCATCTCTAGTGGGCGGGGCTTTGCCCCTCTGATGACATGTACAAAAGGAGAATGTCAATCAACACAACAAAGGGTACCATAAAATTACATCATTTATTCATTCATTTTCTTTTCAGCTTAGTCCCTTTTTAAATCAGGGGTCGCCACAACAGAATGAACTGCCAACTATTCCAGCATATGTTTTTATGCCCTTCCATCAGCAACCCAGCACTGGGAAACACCCATACACACTCATTCACACACACACACACACACACACACACTCTCTCTCTCATACACTACAGCCAATTTAGTTTCTTCAATTCTCCTATAGCGCATGTGTTTGGACTGTGGGGGAAACCGGACCACCCGGAGGAATCCTACACCAATGCGGGGAGAACATGCAAACTTTACACAGAAACGCCAACTGACTCAGCTGGGACTCGAACCAGCGAACATCTTGCTGTGAGGCCACAGTGCTAACCACTGAGCCATCCTCTACACTGTAACTGTTACTACCCTTACAGCTGTAACCCAGCACTGGGAAACACCCATACACCCTCACATTCACACACACACAGTCATACACTACGGCCAATTTAGTCTATTCAATTCCCCTATAGCGCATGTGTTTGGCTTTGGGGAAGCACCCGGAGGAACCCCACACCTACACAGGGAGAACATGCAAACTCCACACTGAAATGCCAACTGACCCAACCGGGGCTCGAACTAGCAACCTTCTGATGCCACAGTGCAAACCACTGAGCCACCATGTCACCCTATTTATAATAAGTACTCATTTTTCTATAGGTCTCAGTAGATGCGTATAGTGGAGCAGTAAAGGCAGCAGTGTTCATATCTGCAGTTATTCTCTCTGAAACACTGTGATACCTGAGAAGTGCAGTTTGTTTCTCAGGAGGTTTCTCCGAGTCTCTTTGTGGAGATCAGGTTATCAATAACGGAAGGAGACTCGGTTACACTCATTTATTACAGTAATGAAGTAACAAATGCAATTATTCTTACAGGACTCTCAGAGGCACTTTTCACTACACTGCCAGACGATGGCTGGGCTACTACTGAGGGCACTCGGTAGTGTGCTACAATAAACTGCCCAGTCTACACAGATTTAACAGTGTGTGTGTGTGTGTGTGTGTTTTCATACGCTATACAGTTGAAGGGAAAATAATTAAATAAACTTGATTGATTGTTGGTGGCATGATGGTTAGTACTGTTGCCTCATAGCAAGAAGGTCACTGGTTCAAATCCCGGCTAGGCCAGTTGGCATTTCTGTGTGGAGTTTGCATGTTCTCCTCGTGTTGGCGTGGGTTTCCTCCGTGTGCTCCGGTTTCCCCCACAGTCCAAACACATGCGCTACAGGTGAACTAAATAAGCTAAATTGTCCATAGTGTCTGTGTGTGTGTGTGTGTGTGTGTGTGTGTGTGTGTGTGTGTGTGTGTGTGTAAATGAGTATGCATAGGTGTTTCCCAATACTGGGTTGCAGCTGGAAAGGCATTCGCTCTGTAAAACATATGCTGGAATACTTGCCGGTTTAGGGGCGACGAGGTGGCGCAGTGGGTAGCGCTGTCGCCTCACAGCAAGAAGGTCGCTGGTTCGAGCCTCGGATGGGTCAGTTGACATTTCTATGTGGAGTTTGCATGATCTCACAGTGTTGGCGTGGGTTTCCTCCGGGTGCTCCAGTTTGCCCCACAAGTCCAAATACATGCGGTACGGGTGAATTGGGTACGCTAAATTGACTGCGTAAAATCATATGCTGGATATGTTGGTGGTTCATTCCGCTGTGGCGACCCCAGACTAATAAAGGGACTAAGCAGTAAAGTAAATGAATGAGTTGGCGGTTCAATTCGCTGTGGCGATCCCAGGTTAATAAAGGGATTAAGCTCTGTTCACTCTTACTTTCTTACTACTCAAATTATCGGTAATGCTACAACTTCTCCAGAACGAATTTACCGGTATTTTCAAAAGGGCCCGTTCACACATACACACCTTTGCGAAAAATTGCATGTAATTTTCCAGAAAGGTCTGTATGTGTGAAAGGGGCTATTGACTTGCCTAATTACCCCTAGCTTAATTACCCTAGTGAAGCCTTTAAATGTCACTTTAAGCTGAATACTAGTGTCTTGAAGAATATCTAGTGTAAAATTATTTAATTACATCATGGCAAAGAGAAAATAAATCAGTTATTAGAGATGAGATATTAAAACTATTATGATAAGTAATGTGTTGAAAACAATCTGCTCTTCGTTAAATAGAAATTGAGGGGGGCTAATAATTCTGACTTCCGCTGTATATGAGTGACTGTAGATGAATCCACAGGGTTTGAATGGGCTAATGATGGCGAGTAATAAATGTGCTCCCTGATTCCTCCTCACAAAGGCTGGATTAAATGAAAACGAGAGGGAGGACGCGGAGAGGGACGCATTCAGAGGTGTCTGAGCTCTTCTATCCATCACATTTGAATACATTCGATTAACTCCCACCGAACGTACATTCTCCTCTTCGCTCAGGTCTTCATCGTCTCTCGCTCCACCGCTCTCGTACTCCAATAAAAATGCAAATACGGGAGGAAAGGAGAAACGCTCAGTGGCCAAGAAACATTTTATGGCCGCACCGTCAGACTAATGACCGCAGGGCAATCTTCTTCAGAAAACAGTCAAAGACATTAGCATGAAACCTCCTGAGATTATGAATGTGTGAATCTGATGACATCCATGAGGTGGAATTTACCGTAAAAGTTTTTACAGGTTTTTTTTATATATATATATTTCCCAAATGATGTTGAACAGATTCATGAAATTTTTGCAGTATTTCCTCTAATATTTGTTCTTATGGAGAAAGTCTTATTTGTTTTATTTCGGCTAGAAAGAAAGCAGATTTTAATTGTTTTAAACCCATTTTAAGGTCACTATTATTAGCCCCCTTAAGCAATATTAGTTTTGGATTGTCTCCAGAATAAACCACTGTTATACAATGACTTGCCTGATTACCCTAACTTTACCCTAATTAATTAAGCCTTTAAATGTCACTGAATGTCAGCTGAATACTGGTGTCTTATAGAATATCTAGTCTAATAGTATGTGCTGTCATCATGACAAAGAGAAAATAAATCAGTTATTAGTAAGACGTTATTGAAACTATGATGTAATAATTCAGAGTATATTTGAAGTTGGATTTAGTCTAGAATTTAGCTATTATAATATCATCACAGGGTCATTGGGAAAATCTGCTCGCAGGTACATATGGCCAGGGCTTAATCCGGATTCGGCACCTCTGAAATCTGATCCGACACCTAATTTTACAGCCTGATCTCTCGAGAAAACGTTTTGGCAGTTTAGTGGGTAATTCCTACAAATTCGGATGAGTTCAGTCGTAAGAAAATGTACGATTTTAAAAAGAAGGTGTGGCACCAAACCCCACCCCTAAACCCAACCGTCATTGGGGAATGAGCAGGTCGTACTAAATTGTACAAATTACATTGTACGAATTCATACGAATTAGCCACTAAATCAAAATGTTACGAATTGCTGTAAGATTGTGTTGGATTTTACCAATCCTCTTCCTCAACCGCCCTCCTCCCCCGTTCACTGTTTACTTTCACTTTCTTCTGCGACTCCCCAACCCTCTGCTCTTCTATTCCGTCATTCGTCCGCTACACCCCTCCACCATTCAACACCCCCCCCCCGTCAACTTTCATGCGTGACACCTCTTCATACTCGAATATTATGCCGGATCCATAAACCCGATCTGTTCCGGGACCTCGCAATTCACAAATTAGGCACTGCATATGGCTACATTTTTTTACGTGTAAAACAAATGCTACGTAACAATTCCCCTAACAGCTTACATCTGTATGGATGGCTTTTCTGGTGTGACTGGTTAGCTCAACACTAATGGTTGGCCATATCCCTAACTGGTTAGCCATATCACCCTGCAACCCAATGACTCGTTACTCACCAAAGCTAAGCAGGGCTGAGCCTGGTCACTACCTGGATGGGAGACCACATGGGGAAACTAGGTTGCTGTCTGATGTGGTATTAGTAAGGCCAGCAGGGGGCGCTCAACCTGTGGTCTGTGTCCTTATGCCCCAGAAACCAAAAAGTTACGAATTGCCGTGAGATTCCGTTGCATATTCTGCTGGCATATTTAGCATGAGATGATCTTCTGCTCTTCATATGTGGGGGTAGATGTTAGTTAATTTGAATAATTCTTGTCAACTTCCAGCTGCAGCCGTATCCCTTCTACTAACATCCCTGATCTGTTTGTCTGCCCTTATCCTGAGGTTGACATAGATTTGTACCCAGCACAGATGAATGACCTGCGATGACAACAACAAAGCCCCTCACAGTCAGAGAGACGAGCTCAGCAAAGACCAGACATGATCTTCGGCTCTTTATATGCAATTAACACCATCGGCGATGTGTTGAAATCTCACTGTGTGAAAGATTAGGCCTATGGAGAGTCCTCATAAACCACCAAAACATATCTGTGTGTGTCTGTGTGTGATTCATAATAATAATAGCATTAAATCAGAATGATTCTGGCATTTCCCATGATGTTGATATGTGCGTAGCGCCATTGTAGATGTGCTGTTATCTCAGCGTGTGGTGGATCTCTTCACTGTGAAAGCCGTAATGTAGGAACACCTGGGCTGAGGTCGTGTGACGGTGTGGTCAGGGCATGGAGAACAATGAGAGTTCACCCCAAGCCCATTTGTTATAATGCGTTGATTCCCAGCAATACTGCGTCCGGGAGTCCCCAGAGTGTCGTTATATGCCGGTGAGCCATTGACCTCTGATGACCACTGGACACCCGCAGTGTAACGCACAGTAATCAAGCTACAGCCATTGATTGACTCAATTTCCCAAGCGGGCATCTGGCCAAACAGCCGCTGATTATTCAACTCATCAAAGCTGTATTAGTGCACAAAGCACAGTCACATCGCCGATCTTTAATTATTCAGCACTGACTGCTAATTCGCTTTCGCTAATATCTCCATGTGGTGTGAAATATCATGGAAATAGTGCAGCTTGCTTTTTAGTGAGAGTTTCTTGTCTCCATGCTCTGATGGTGCCAAATTAGCAACCCAGGTTTATTATTGATACGTACCCCTATATACATTTCTGAGGAGCACCAAATACGTCCCAGGAGCTACGTTATTTGCAGTTTTTATTTTCACGAATCCACCAGAGGCCGCTGTGTATGCTTTTTAACATCTCCGATTTCTTTTGCGAGTGCCATTCGCATCTGCTGTTCTTGCGTAAATCCACCAGAGGCCGCTGTTGATTGACTGACCAATCGACTAACCGAACCCCCTTCCTTGAACCCAACCTATAGTGTTTTTTGGTAGCGATCCAGAAAAAGAAAAGCCCTCACTTGATTTTTACCATGCTTTCAGATCTTACCATAATCTCACCCTGTTATTCATTCATTCATTTTTATTTTCGGCTTAGTCCCTTTATTAATCTGGGGTTGCCACAGCGGAATGAACCGCCAACTTATCCAGCATGTTTTTTAAGCAGCGCATGCCCTTTCTCTGGGAAACATCCACACGCATTCATTCAAACTCAAACACTACGGACAATTTAGCCCACCCCATTCACCTGTACCAACATGCAAACTCCATACAGAAATGCCAACTGGCCAGCCGAGGCTCGAACCAGCGACCTTCTTGACTTGTTAAATCTGAAATAACAACAAGTTGTGTAGAATCAAACAGGTTGTTTGCAAGACTGTATGTATACACATGATGATTACTCCTCGGCTCAGCTGTCTGCGTCCATGCACGGAATCAATCTGGCTGCTTGCCTTATTTGATGATGAAATAACCTCTTCGCCTTTACTTGATTGCGTGTGGTTATTGGAAGTTGAAAATATAGCACGAGTAATTACAAACCTCATCCATAACACACTTAAAGCTTGAATCGCAGAGCTGAGTCTATCGCCGAGCTTTCCCGGATCTCTGAGCGGTGATGATGAGTGATTGTGTGTTTTAACCCGCTGAATTTCTTCGCTCTTATTGAAAGAAGAAGACGAGTAATTAAAGCCTCGCAAACAGCAGCGAGGATGAGCCCCGACCGTTCAGCCGAGGCCACGGCATGAAAAATTGCCCCTCTACTATTTCAATTAATCAGTTGTATTCGGCGTAATGCTGTTTGACGTTGGCAGGAGAAACGTCCTCCGGGAGGGTCTGTCCTATGGCCGAACGTGCTTTTTATTTTCCCATTGCATCACACACACACACACACACACTCATGTATGCACATAAGAGCATTCAATGACTATGCATGAGTGTCATATTAAGCATGTACAGTTAAAGTCAGAATTATTAGCCCCCTTGAATTATTGGATTGCTTGTTTATTTTTTCCTCAATTTGTGTTTAACGGAGAGCCGATTTTTTTTCAACACATTTCTAATCAAAATAGTTTTATTAACTCATTTCTAATAACTAATTAATTTTATCTTTGTCATGTTGACAGTAAATAATATTTTACTTGATATTTTTCAAGACACTTCTCTACAGCTTAAAGTGACATTTAAAAGCTTAACTAGGTTAATTAGGTTAACTAGGCAGGTTAGGGTAATTAGGCAAGTTATTGTACAACGATGGTTTGTTCTGTCGAGAAAAAAAATAGCTTAAAGGGGCTAATAATTTTGTCCCTAAAATGGTGTTTAAAAAATTTAAAACTGCTTTTATTCCAGCTGAAATAAAACAAATCAGACTTTATCCAGAAGGAAAAATACTATCAGACATACTGTGAACATTTCTGTTAAACATCATTTGGGAAATATTTAAAAAAGAAGAAAAATATTCAAAGGGGGCTAATGATTCTGACTTCAACTGTATGTATATATATACACAAGTTTACCATGTTATTTCTACAGAAACTAACTCTACTGTAGCTTTACATAATAAGGCTTTGACTGGCCATTTTAAAATTGTTTGTACTCTTCTTTTGGGAGTCATAAACAGCTTAAATCTTAGTTATCCTTCAGATCTGAAGTAGACTTTTGAGTTTTTCCAGAAAGTTTTGCTGGGACTTGACTCTCAAAAACTGTCACACAAAATGCTCAGGAACAAACTTGTTGGTTGAATCAGTACATCATTCTGGACAAATAAAAAAAACGAAATGAAGTTTTGTTGTTTTCTTTGTGACATTTAAATTGTTTTTAATTTTAAAATGAGGTAATTCTGTCTTTGTTGATGGCACCAACATTTTAAATGTTTAAATTTTGTGTCTTTTTGAAACAAACTGTTATTTTTGTGGTTGTTTTCAAAAATAGAGGCCAGTTTACATTTTAAAATATAAGAAATTGTTCAAAGCAAAATTTGTATTGCAATATTTGAAGGACCTTGCACACTGTAAGCATGTTCACTGTTGACTGAAATTTTTACCTTTTTTTTTCTTCTGAAACAAACTTATTTAAAATTATTGCCAATTTTTAAAGTCAGTTGCACTATAAAAGACGTTGTAAAGAATGTTTAATGTTCATTTTTTTATGTTTTAGTGTCCCCATGAAATTGAAATTGTTTTAGCAGTTGTATATTGCAAAACGTTGCAATATAAATTCATTTAGTTTCAAAATTTTTTGAAGTTTTACACTTATAGAGCAAATACTTAAAAGTTAATTAAAAAAAATTGTTCGTAAATCTAACATACAGTAACATTAGTGAGTAAAATATACATATAACTAAAATGCAGTAGTGACACATCTGAATGGGTTGTGTCTACTAAGAAATATTTTGTCAACTTTAACTGATTTATTTTTTTTATTTTTGTTTATTCAACTACAGCTGAAGTCAGAATTATTTGCCCCCTTTTGATGTTTTTTTTTCTTTTTTAAATATTTCCCAAATGATGTTTGACAGAGCAAGGAAATTTTCACAGTATGTCTGATAATATTTTCTCTTCCAGAAAAAGTCTTATTTGTTTTATTTCGGCTAGAATAAAAGCACTTTTGAATTTTTTTAAAACTATTTTTGGGACAAAATTATTCACCCCTTCGCTAATTTTTTTTTTCAATAGTCTACAGAACAAACCATCGTTATAGAATAACTTGCCTAATTACCCTAACCTGCCTAGTTCACCTTATTAAGTTAAGCCTTTTAATGTCACTTTAAGCTGTATAGAAGTGTCTTGAAAAATATCAAGTAAAATATTATTTACTGTCATCATGGCTAAAATAAAATAAATCAGTTATTAGAAATAGGTTTTTAAAACTATTATGATTAGAAATGTGCTGAAACAATCTTCCCTCCATTAAACAGAAATTTGGGGAAAAAAATAAACAGGGGAGCTAATAATTCTGACTTCAACTGTATGTTAATGGGGCAACCATTACTGCATCCAAAATGGTGAAAAGCCTTGGAGTAACGATTGATGACCAACTAAACTTCTCTGACCACATTTCTAGAACTGCTCGATCGTGCAGATTCACACTCTATAACATCAGAAAGATCCGACCCTTCTTATCTGAACATGCAGCTCAACTCCTTGTTCAAGCTCTTGTTCTCTCCAAACTGGATTACTGCAACTCTCTACTAGCTGGGCTTCCAGCTAACTCTATCAAGCCTCTTCAACTGCTCCAGAATGCAGCAGCATGAGTGGTCTTTAATGAACCTAAACGAGCACATGTCACTCCGCTGCTAGTCCGTTTGCACTGGCTGCCAGTTGCTGCTCGCATCAAATTCAAAACTCTGATGTTTGCCTACAAAGTGACTTCTGGCCTAGCACCTTCTTATCTGCACTCGCTTCTGCAGATCTATGTGCCCTCCAGAAACTTGCGTTCTGTGAATGAACGTCGCCTCGTGGTTCCATCCCAAAGAGGGAAGAAATCACTTTCGCGAACGCTCACGCTCAATCTGCCCAGTTGGTGGAATGAACTCCCTAACTGCATCAGAACGGCAGAGTCACTCGCTGTCTTCAAGAAACGACTAAAAACTCAACTATTTAGTCTCCACTTCACTTCCTAATCTGCAATTGCCTCTTTGAATATCACACTAACTGTACAAAAAAAAAAAAAACTACTAACACTTCCCTTCTTAGACTTTACAGACCTGAAACTTGCCTTTAGTACTTATTCATTGTTGCTCTTATAGTTGTGTAAATTGCTTCCTTGTCCTCATTTGTAAGTCGCTTTGGATAAAAGCGTCTGCTAAATGACTAAATGTAAATGTAAATGTAAATGTTGTTGCTTGTAGAAAGTACTTAACAGACTTGCGTGGAACCACTTGACACTCCATTTTTATGTAAGTCCAACAAATCAGTTTTTCGAGAGCAGGCAAAGCAACAGATTAATATTATTCAACATATTTAGATGTAACCCCATTCATAATCTTTAACATTTTCATAAGTAACTGTAATTTAATTTAAATTTTAAATTAAATTTAAAAACTGTTACTTTTATTTTGTAATTAAATTAGGTATACATGTAACTAGTTACACCCCAACACTGGCGATAGTATCATTAAATGTGGATGGGGACCTTACAATATTAATATATAAACCACTGCTGTAGACAATCCAAAACAAATATTGCTCAAGAGGGCTTATAACACTGAGCTTAAAATGAGTTTAAAACTGCTTTTAATGCAGCCAAAATAAAACAAATAGGAAGAACAAATATTATAGGAAATACTGTGGAAAAGTCCTTGCTCTGTTAATCATCGTTTGGCAAATATATTAGCAGGGCTAATGAATGTGTCTTCAACTGTAAGTGCAGATCTTTCTGGCTTTATCGCCGATCTCTGGTTGATTATGAAGGCCACACAGCTCAGCATCAGGACCTGATTAACCTTCTAGCGCACAACGGTGGACACAAACACCCCCCTATTCCCGTCTCGCTGTGATAAATTAAAGAATGGAGGAATCCAATGGCCCAGCAATTACCAAACACCTTGGACACACTCGCATTTTTCAGCTCTGTCAGGGGCTTGTCTTGTGCGGTGGGTTTTGGCGCCTGATCTCCGGCGGCTCCTCGCTCTCCTCGCTCTTCCTAACTTTGTTTTTTCTGATGTAGATTAGATCTGCCACCCCATTACAGATTCATTTTCCTAATTTTTCATGTCTGCGCCGCGCCCCATCTGTGGCGGGCTGATAATTGTGAGGACCGGCCCTGGTGATTAGCATCAGCAGAATTAATTACAGCCGCCATTAAGGCTGCAGGTTGCACTCGGTGATCAAGAGAAATTAACTTCCTCCCAAGCCTCTAAATCATCTCACCTTTGGCCCCGTTGACAGAGGCACGCCCCGCTCTCACCTCCTAAACACAACAGCAAACGCACACAAACACACACACAGGACCGCACACTTGGCGCATCCGGGGCTAGCGTGTCAGCGCCCAGAGCTCATTAGAGGAGTCCTGGTGTGTATGGGTACGAGTTTGGTCTTCTCTAAACTTTGGGAGCAGGGCCCTGTTGTCAAGGGAGATGATGACGATGAGGATGGTGGTATTGATGAGTTGGACATAAAAACACCCAAAGGTGGATCTTCCAGTCAACTGCCACCCTAAGAAAACACATTGCCACCCAGGGCTGTGCAGTTAATCAAATTGTCTATTTTGATTTCAACTTTGGCCTCAGATGGCTATGAATAAACATCAATCTAAATAAAATGATCATTGCGTCATGTCCCGACCCATTTCCAAGCAGTCTGCATTCATTCCTGCCCAAACCTCATCATGTGGGAATCAGTGAAATCATGGGTCTCAAACTCAATTCCTGGAGGGCCGCAGCTCTGCACAGATTTGCCCCAACCCTAATCAAACACAGCTCATCCAACTCATCAAGGTGTTCAAGTAGCTGCGGCCCTCCAGGAATTGAGATTGAGACCCATGATGTAACTTGTCCTTTGCAGAATGCACTCTCTGAAATAAACGCCCAAAGTCTGTAACTGGGGCGGTACTTTTTCAAACGGTGCTACTTTCATTCATTCATTCATTCATCTTTATTTAGGATGCTTTCACACCATAGACTGTAAAATATATGGACGTAGTGTCCGTGACGTCACCCATAGGTTACTAAAGAGCGCAAAAGAAGCCACAAGTAGGCGCGGCCAACCGTCGCCATTTTGTTCACGCGTCATCACACCCACGGCGGGATACCAAACAAGGGCAAAGAGGCGGAGAGTGGGCGGAGCTACAGACACCTACTGGCAATTAGCTTGGACCTGGCTCAGACACCTTTTTACTTTGGGAGAACGCTTAATACTTTATCACCTGCGACTCGTTTGTATTCTGACCACTTGTGCTTGGTTGTTCACTATATCAATAAAGTGTTTAGACTTTTAAAAACACTGCTGTAACACATTTAGCCACTAAACATTGTTCTTATGACGTTTTTCAACAGGAGGAAAACATGAATTACTTCCAAACACTTCAGATATAGTCTGTGTTAGTTAATGTAAGACTATTGATGAAATCCAGCATAACACTGTATGACAACACTTCAGATGACTGATCTAGAGCCCACAGCTAATCAATCTGACAGATTCTGGAGTGCATTACAGCTCTAAATATGAATATAAACGATAAATGATCTTAAATGAAACAAATACATGTATAGAGATGGTATATAAGTATATAACTTTACTCACATGGTAAATGGAGGCCTCGTGAATGCTTTGTGAGCACAATTAAGTGCACTCAGCATGCCATGCCATCTAATAATTGTAGGAAACAAGTCCAAAAGGCAGTCGACTGTGTAAAGCCACATAAAACAACACAGAAATACGATAAATATGCCGAGTTCAGTGGCTAATCTGCAGGATTCAGCTGAGGTGACATGACGGCGATCAACGAGACCAAGCTGTCACTCACGTGACCACGCCCTTAATTATGCAAACTTAATATAACTTCATATAAAGGACACGGATGAGTTATAAAAAAATTCACCCCCTCACAGTTGTCATGAAGGGTAATATTAGCTGTATTAACCAAAATCTTTCTTTGTACCAGGCTGTAAACACCTCTGCTGTAAAGTTGACCATTCTAACAGTGCGCTCAATAGAAATTTGCTCTATTTTGGAGCAGGAGCGGCCAGGACTAGCGGAATTTCGGATGAATTGCAGTTTTAGTTACTTCTGTATTGGCTACCTGAGGGAGAGCGGGAGGTTGCCGCTTGTTTCACACCTGTGAATCAATTGACCCTTCGCTAAACCACACCCAAAAACTGCCACCATCCAATCGTGGCTTAGCAACCTTAGCTATGCAGAGGAGCTCTGTCAAGCTTTCGAGTGAGGGAAGCAAGCCAAAGCGTTGTGCATATAGATTGTGCAAATGTGACACCCGGTATCCTGAAAGTGTGGACGGGATGGTGGAATTTTTTTGGTTTTCAAAACCAAAAACCCAAAAGGAGAAATGCCAAGGTGGATCAAGCTTTGTGAGAAAAGAGCGGAGATAAGTTTGTGTTCACACTTTACAATAAGGTTCATTAGTTAATGTTAATTAATGCATTTACTATCATGAACAAACAATGAACAATACATCTACTACTGTATTTGTTCATGCTAGTTAACGTTAGTTAATAAAAATACAGTAGTTCATTGTTAGTTCATGTTAACTCATGGTGCATTAACTAATGTTAACAAGCATGGACTTGGATGTTAATAATGCATTAGCAAATGTTCAATTATGATTAATAAATGCTGTACATGTGTTGTTCATGATTAGTTCATGTAAGTAAATGCATTAACTAATGAACCTTATTGTGAAGTGTTACCAAGTTTGTTTTGATATTCCATAACTCACACACCTCTTAACCTAAACCAACCCAGGCTCATTCTGAAACGAAGTCCCGTGGACGTTTCTGGAAACCGCTAAATGCGTCCCGGGAGGTACGTATTTGTGCAGTTTTTGTTTTCTCTTATCCACGAGAGGCCGCTGTGTGCGCTTTTTTGCCTCTTGAACGTCTCGCATGAACCCACTGGTGGCTGCTGTCGAGTGACCGTCTGACTGACTGATTGACTGAGCGATTGGCCAATCGGCCGACCCACCCTCCTCCTCCTTCCCTAAACCCAACCAGTTTTACCGATTGACCCTCCCACTTGCTTGCTTCCCTAAACCCAAGCAACGATTTACAAAAGCCGTCCAGAAAAAGAAAATCCCTGATTTTTACCACGTTTTTGGATTTTACCACATTCTCACCGTTATGAACTTGTTGACTTTATTTTTTGCATTCTGTTTTTGTCCTACCTGATTTCTGGAACCGCTCTTCCCCGGAATCGAACCCGGTCGTCGTCGAGCTAACTGGACAAACTGGTTGCGATGGGAAAACCCTCCACATGGAGGTAAGCGGTCAGTAGGTAAGCGTGAAAAGAAACTGTCACACCGCCCGTGGCATTCACTTAAAAATTACATGCAGCCATACGTACCTCCGGCTACAGAATTCGTCTCCAGAAACGTCTGCGGGACTACTTTTTCAGAATGAGCCTGGGTTGATATTACGCCATGAAAATATTGTAATAAACTGCAGCACATTTTTTTTGTTATTTTACAGACTTATTTCTCTGAATCTTATTTTTTCTTTCACATTATATAATTTCAAACTACTAAAATGCCAATAAAAGTCGCTTTGTTAAACTGTAGAGTTGAATTTTAAACATCAAAAGTGGACAGAGCAGAGATCAACATCCCATAATGCAATTCACATCCGGAAATAAACAGAAACCACACATGTGTTCATTAGCAGATATATTTTACACTGTGTACAGTAGAAGCATCTTTACTTCTGTTGGATGTCCCCTTGAAGATAGCTGTACAAGTGTATGTGTGTGTGATGTATTTGTAAGTGATGTTAATGGCACGGCCCCTGGGCCCCTGTGGAGCCGGTGTAGAGTAAAGATAAGCAAATTGCAGCTGGATCACACTGACTTGTCAAGGTTAAGCAGAGAGACACAGCAGCAGGCTCTGATTACTGAATTACACACACACACACACACACTCCTACCTCTCATTCTCTCTCTTGCGTTTCTCACACACACAATCCACAGGAGCCTAATCTCCACCGGTGGCTGTTATCATTAAAATGAATGTGATTTAGTTGTTTAGGACGTGACGGGCTGCTGAGCGCCTCGCCGGTGTATTGAGAGAGAAGTACAATAAAACACACACGCGTGATTAGTGTCAGCACAGCACTTTATAAAGCTGCATCACACACACACACGATAACACTTCACAATAATACACACACTGAGGGGTAACCCAGCGCCAGAGATGCATGAGGAGCAAGGCCAAAAATATTCATTCATTTATTTTCTTTTCAGCTTAGTCCCTTTATTAATCCGGGGTCGCCACAGCGGAATGAACCGCCAACTTATCCAGCACGTTTTTACGCAGAGGATGCCCTTTCAGCCGCAACCTATCTCTGTGAAACATCCATACACACAAACTCCACACAGAAACGCAAACTGACCCAGCCAAGGCTCGAACCAGCAACCTTCTTGCTGTGAGGCGACAGCACTACCAACCTACTATAATTTAATATAAGTAATATAAAATAATTTTATATAATATAATATACTTTAATATAATATAATATCATTTAAAATAAAATAATATACTTTAATACAATATACTATAATATAATGTAACATAATATAATATCATTTAATATAAAATAATTTTATTTACTGTAATATAATATGATATAATATGGTATAATATAATATAATATATAATAAAATATATTATAAAATATTAAAATAATATAATATAATTTTATATAATATAATTCTATATAATAGAATGTAGTTTAATATAATATAATTTATTATAATTTAATATAAAATAATATAATTTTAAATAAGATAATATAATATAATGTAGTTTAATATAATATAAGGTATTATAATATAATATAATATAATTTAATATAACATAATATAACATAATATAATTTTATATAATATACTTTAATATAATATAATATAATTATATTATATTATATTATATTATATTATATTATATTATATTATATTATATTATATTATATTATATTACCCCCGTGACAAACCAGATATTGGATGCAAGGAACTGCTGGAAGAGTGTAGTTGTAATGCAATGTTTGATACCGCACAGCGAATGGGAGAAGAAAAAAAAATATCTGCATTTCTCTGTAACTTATATGCACTCGTAATGTAGTGTATAAGGTTTCCATAACATGCTGTTGAACCTCGGTAAAGTTAGTTTGACATTCATCAGACATTCGATTTCAAACCAATTAAATTCTTTGCTCCTGTTACAGCCAAAAATAGGTCAGATTGGCATAAATATGTGCCCTTTATGTTGCACAAGGCTTAATTTCTCAATTAAAAAAAAAAATTACCATACGAATGAATTAAACAATTCAACCATATGAAATTATACAATAAACTACCAAAATATTCAGAAAAACATCCTGCTTATTGCACAAGACTGGAATTAGCACTTTATTTATTGTATAATATTTTTAAAATATCTTTTAATGTAAAAATTTTAAAAGTCAATTAAACTCTGACACCATTTGTTCTCCTCTTAACCTGCATCTTTACATCGTATCATTTCTTTTTAATTCCATTTGTAATTTAATTTACCCCACTGTGTTAACCGAGACGGCTAAACTCTCCCACTCTATTTTTTTCCTTTGTTATTAATTCCAAAGGACAAACTTGCAAAAAACACAGTTTCTCTCCGGTCAACCTCATAAAGGAGCACCACCAACTCACATACTGTGAAGTTTCTCTTCTTGCTTGCTTTTGCCATTGCTTTTTTATTTGGTTTTGCCAAAATGGAGTCATTAGCATATTCATACAGTGGAGGAGGCAGGGAGGGGTTTTGCTCTTGTCCACATGCACTCAATTTCACATTATTTTAGATGTACAAAGAGAATATGCGTGGGATTCGGTGTACGCAGTGTTTCATACATCTGCATTTACAGCTTTGTGCATACGCAATGTTTTAGAATTCAACGTAAGTCTTTGTACATGAGGCCCCTGGCGAATATGACGCATGAACAGAAAAGCGTCTGTGTGCATGCATAGTACACGAATGAAAGCGTCTTCAGATGTTGTAGTGTGGATGGCCATGTTTTTTTGGATCGTTTTTAGATGAAAATGCCGTTTTCAAAGAACTCTGCATTGCTGTTGACGTAGCCTGAAATGATTACCTATTGATTTCTTAAGTGGAGTTTTTGTAAGCTCATAATAAAGAGTTTTAAAAATCAAAACCTCTCTCTTTCCCTCTCCAGTGTTATCAGTCTCCTCTCCAGCAGCACAGCTGTGTGCTGATTTAAAAGGTTAACAGACTAGTCAGCAATTACACTGCACTGTGCAGTAAAACACAATTACATTACAGCTGAGGACAAATGCCAGGCACTCCATTCAGAAGACAGAGAGAGAGAGAGAGAGAGAGAGAGAGAGAGAGTACAGTGTCTCTGCACCACAATGATCTTTTGTGCTTGCATATAAAATGTAAGTGTGCGTCATTCAGCCACAGAGAGTGTATCCACTCCAATAACAGGATTTGTTTAATTTTGTTACAGAAACGGCTCTGTAAATCTGGGTCCGTATTTTCAATACATCTTAAAGGAACACTCCACTATTTTTGCAAATATACTCATTTTACAGCTTTTAGAGTTTAACTGAATCCATTCAGCCAATCTGCGATTTCTAGCGGTATCACTTTAGCTTAGAATAGATCATTGAATTGGATTCGGCCGTTAGCATCTCGCTCAAAAATGACTAAAGAGTTGAGATAATTGTCATAATTAAAGCTTGTACCATAATAAAGGGACATATGCTGGATAAGTTGGCGGTTCATTCCCCTGTGGCGACCACAGATTAATAAAGGGACTAAGCCGAAAAAAAAAAATAATTAGTGAATATATATATGGCTGTTTGGTGCCCTCTTGTGTCTGAAAAGTGCGCAGGTTAGTGTATACTCCATTTAGCCATTTTGTTTCAGTCATCTTTGCTTTAAACTAAAGGATTAGTAAGTTGAGTTGATGTGGTGGATGGCAGAGGGGTGTCGCGGATGAAAGTGAGCGGGGCGGGGGTGTAGAAGGTTGGGGAGTTGTGGAAAAAATCGAAAGGGAACAGCGGATGGGGGACAAGGACTGTTAAGGAGGGGGATTATCAAATCGAGGTGCCAGATCAGATTTCAGTGTTGTCAGATCAGGATCCTACGTGTTCCGTCACAAATTAAGCCCTGGCTTTGCCTTAAACTAAAGGATTAATATACTGGTATGGCTAAGAACAGTGTTTTGTGTCTAATTTTAATGTTTTGTCACAAGTAGCTCTGTAATAAATTGGAAAAAGTACATCCAGAAGTACATCCCAAAAGTCCTTCAGTCTGATACAACAGTTCTCCACTTAAACCTCCACTAGCTTTATTCTGAGGTAACAACCACTTGGATGTACATTACCCCCTTACATAACTTCAATGTCAATTATTCCTTATGTAATAATACACTTGTAACCTTTTGATTTTGTTTAAGTTTGTGTATACGATGGCACTGTGTGAACTGCACATCAATAGAAAATTTTCAAAAATGCTGATTTGATCAATATAAGTTTGTTGGATTAGCTATTTTGGTTCTGATTTTGAAAAAAAAACACAAATGATAGGAAGTATGTCACGCTCTCGACATTCATCTTTAACCACAACAAATAATAATAAACAGGTTAGTGTATACTCCGTTTAGCCATTTTGTTTCTGGCAGATTTGCCTTTATTTAACGGATTAATAAACTATCATGGCTCAGAGCAATGTTTTGTGTCTATTTTTTATTTTTAAGCTGTGTAATAAACATAATAAAGTACATCCAACTGGTTGTTTTCGCAGAATAAAGCCCTTCAGTCTTATACAACAGTTTTCAGTTTTGCGTCGAGCTACAGATAAACCTGTCAGGCTTTATTCTGAGATAACAACCTCCTGGATGTACTTTATCCCTTACATAACTCCATTGTCAGTTTTTCCTTACTTAATAATACATTTATAACCTTTTAATTTTGTTTAAGTTTGTGTATTTAGTGGTGGTGTGTGGTCCTGCTGCCCTCTACTGACCACCACTTAAACTGCGCATCAACAAAACATGAGAAAACGCTATTTAGATTGATATCATTTTGTAGGATTAGCTATTAGATAAGAAGCATGTCCTGCTCTCGACATTTATCTTTAACCACAACAAATAATAATAAACAGGTTAGTGTATACTCCATTCAGCTATTTTGTTTCTGGCAGATTTGCCTTTATTTAAAGGATTAATAAACTATCATGGCTCAAAATAATGTTTTGTGTCTATTTTTTTATGTTTAAGCAGTGTAATAAACAGAATAAATTACATCCAGGCAGTTGTTTCCGCAGAATAAAGCCCTTCAGACTTATACAACAGTTCTCAGTTTTGTGTCAAGCTACCGATAAACCGGTCAGGCTTTATTTTGAGATAACAACCTTCGGGATGTACTTTATCCCTTACATAACTCCATTGTCAGTTTTACTTAATAATACACTTATAACCATTTAATTTATGTATCCAGTGGCAGTTTGTGATACGGCTACCCTCTACTGACCACCACTGGAACTGCACGTCAACAAAACATAAAAATGTTTCGTCACGCTCTCGATGTTCACCTTTAACCACAACAAATAATAAATCAATAGTGTATACTCCATTCAGTCTTGTTTCTGCCAGATTTGCCTTTGATTAAAAGGTTAATAAAATATTACTGCTCAGAACAATGTTCTGCTGCCCCCTACTGACCCCCACTGGAACTGCACATCAACAAAACATTTTCAAAATGCTAGTTTGATCGATATACGTTTGTAGGATAAACAATTTTGGTTCTTTCTTTTGAAAAAGCGCAACTGATAGGAAGCACGTCACGCTCTCGAGGTTCACCTTTAACCACAACACGTAACAAATCAGATCTCAGAAGACAAGCCGCTTCAGAAGTCGTGCTCAGTGTTGCATTCAAGCGTGTGTGATTTTCCAGACTGTCTGTGTGTGTGTGTGTGTGTGTGTGTGTGTGTGTGTGTGTGTGTGTGCTCTCAGAGATCTTTCATTGGGGAATCTTTCCTGTGTGAGAGCTGCGGTCTCAGCGGCTGATTTATGGCGCTCCGCAGCTATGCTCATGCTACGCTAACAATGCTCATTAAAAAGAGGATGTCATCACTCCGCGACACCGCAGGACTCGTATGTGTCACATGCATCCTCAATACAGCGAACCGCTGACCAATACCGTCCACAACATCCTGTAAATCTGTCATCGCCAGCATGGCCGCGGAAACACACACACACACACACACCATTAGAGTGCAGTAATAGAGGATCAGAGGTTAATGTGGAGCTGTTTGCTGGTGTTTAGTTTTGTATTAGAGGATTTCACGTGCTTACAGCTATGTGTGTGTGTTTGAACAGTAAAGAAAGTATAAAAAGTAAAATATTATAATCTTAAGCCACTCGTAATCTTCAAAAAACACTAAAATGCAAGAATAACAACACACTTTCACACTAGAGATAATGAAAGTGAGCGTTACGCTGGAAAATTACTCATGTAAACTGGAAACTGAGGCTGATGTGTGTGTTTAAGTAGTAGAGTTAGCATCTATATAGCTTATGGACATCAAACGAGTGTTATTTTGCCAAAACTCAAAAGTGACCGTGTGTGAATGTTTGACTTTCTTGTGTTCATGGTTGGAGGTTTGGGCCGCGGGCTCTGAGCAGACCTGCTGCTGTACACTGAACAGATAAGAGCACGGGACAAGATAAGAGAGCTCTGCCAACACACACACACACGCGCACACACAATGAAACATGAGGCCCGACAGACAGCCTGAACCCTTTGTGCTTCTTCAAGATCTGCTGTAATCCTCCAAACAGGTTGATCATCTGGTTGAAATCAGTTCCACACAGACCCAAATCGTGGCCTAAAATTCAGGGAGCCAATTATAATAGTTAAAGGTGCTGTATAGGTAGCTTTTAAACTCTTCTAAATGATAAAAACATACCATAATTTATTTGCAGATATGTACGAAACATGCTAAGTGAACATATGTTTGTCTGAAAAACAATGCTGAGGTCAGTTTTTCTGCTTTGAATTGTGCGTTCTGTGTCAGAAAGTCTGTCTTTGTTTTGGGCTCTATAACCAGCCCACTGCCAGTTTAACCAATTCTAATTCAGCACCTAATTATTAAAATGCACATAATTATCACGAAAATAAACATTAGCTGAGCCGCTTACAATGTAAGGCTTGATCTTCAGATAATCTGGCAACCTGCGTGTGTGGAGTAATCCTTAAAGGAGTGGCCAAGTAAAAAAAAACCTATGCAATATTTTGAGTTTGAACTGCAATACCTGGTTCATCCACTAGGTGTTACTCCCACATTCATTCATATTTTTTTCGGCTTAGTCCCTTTATTAATCCGGGGTCGCCACAGCGGAATGAACCGCCAACTTATTCAGCATATGTTTTACGCAGCGAATGCTCTTCCAGCTGCAACCCATCTCTGGGGAACATCCACACACACTTATTCACACTCATACATTAAGGACAATTGTAGCTTACCCAATTCACCTGTATCACATGTGTTTGGACTGTGGGGGAAACTGGAGCAAGCAGAGGAAACCCACCCAAACACTGGGAGAACATGCAAACTTCACACAGAAATGCCGACTGACCCAGCCGAGGCTCAAACCAGGTGACTGCACTACCTACTACGCCACCGCATCACCCCTAGTAATATTAAGTCAATTTTAATTATAGATATGTCGCATTGGATATGTGGTTCCCGGTATGCTTTGCATGGGATTGAATTAAGAAGAGAATATTATAAAAATAAAACCAATCTTAGATGTTTAAATTTAAGATAAAGACTTGTTGAAGTTGAATCTTTATTAGTTTGAAGATTAAGAACAGTTTTGTGTTTTTTTTTTTTTTTGGTTTGTTTTTTAAGATTTAAGGTATGTCGCATTGGATATGTAGTTCCCAGCATGCTTTGCATGGGATTGAATTAAGAAGAGAATATTTTGAAAATAAAAGCAATCTGAAATGTTTAAATTTAAGAGAAAGACTTTTAGTTTGAGGATTGAGAACAGTTTGAGTATGTTTTTTTTTTTTTTTTTTTTTTTAAGGTTACCATTTTCCAGAGGAGTAGCACTCATGCGTTGGGTCTTGGCATTAGAGGCTTCACTCAGAGAGTGATATCTGTGCTACCACAAGATCTGAGATCAGTAAGCATTCATTCATTCATTTTCTTGTCGGCTTAGTCACTTTATTAATCCGGGGTCGCCACAGCGGAATGAACTGCCAACTTATCCAGCAAGTTTTTACGCAGCGGATGCCCTTCCAGCTGCAACCCATCTCTGGGAAACATCCACACACACATTCACACACTATGGACAATTTAGCCTACCCAATTAACCTGTACCGCATGACTTTGGACTGTTACCGGAGCACCCGGAGGAAACCCACGCGAATGCAGGGAAAACATGCAAACTCCACACAGAAATGCTAACTGAGCCGAGGATCGAACCAGCGACCTTCTTGCTGTGAGGCGACAGCACTACCAACTGCGCCACTACGTCACCCATAGTGAGACTCATGAAATGGTAATAATAAACGTTTACAAAGCGATTTAATAGTTTTGAAAATCACGATCGCTATATATATATATATATATATATATAGCGATCGTGATTTTAGGCATGGATATATATATATGTCCATGCCTTATATCCAATGGCCAGAAAATAATTAACATTTTAATAAAATGTTGGTATTTGTAATGCAGCAAGCCCAGAGATTGTTGTGTACACTATGACGTTATATAAAGATAACTTTAATGTGTGATATGAATAAAACGTGATCATAAACTAATGATTTCTCAACTTAAATGAGTGGCGGCTTGGACCCGGAAACAGTATTGCATACGTCACCAACACGTCACCACTTAAAAATCGAATAGGGGAATTGGGTAAGCTAATTTGTCCATAGTGTATTTGTGTATGTCCTCCTCCAGGTTTGGTATTGAGCGTTGGACTAACGACCCACCCAACACAATCTCACGGCAATTCGTAACTTTTTCATTTAGTGGCTAATTCGTATGAATTTGTACAATCTAATTCGTACAATTTAGTATGATTTGCTTATCCCCCAATGACAGTTGGGGTTAGGGGTGGGGTCAGGTGCCACGCCTCCTTTTTAAAATCGTACCATTTCGTACGACTGAACTCATACGAATTCGTACGAATTAGCCACTAAACTGGCAAAACGTAAAATACTTAATTTTTCTAGTGAGATCAGTCTGACCCACCTTGTAAAATTTAGATGTTACGAAACACCAAGATGGTGCGGCTAACTTTAACGTAAAGTCCCTGGGAGTAATTAAGTATATTTTAACACATAAATGCATCAAAATTGCACAACTGACAGCTTCTAGGCATTTTATACATTAGCTACCAAGTCATATTTGGAACAATGTTCATTTTTAGATGGACAAATTGTGCCTGCATAAAGAACACAGAGCGAGAGGGAGAGAGGGGATATTATCCTGCAAACCCATAATGTAACTGAGGCTATAAATTATAATGTACACAACAAGGCCTAAACAAAAGTAAACCAGAATAAATAACCAGGGACTCTCTTTTTTGCATACCAATGACAAGCTTCGGCTTTATAGTCATTGTTTTTTCTTCTAAACCTGCACTTCTTCTTCTTTCTCTGCTTTGGGAATCCAGAAAGAAAGAGAAGTTGAGCGAGCCCCAGCAGCCGCCACATGTGTGTTGTGTGCTGGATGAGAATTAGGCGGGAAATCAATTCAGATGCTAATGAGAGCGTCCCTAATTTATTAGCTGCTGAGGAATGCGCCTTACATTAATTTCAACTGTAAACAATTATATTTCACCTGAAGATTTATGACGGCGGCAGGGCACACACAAAGCGGCTTTTCATAACGCCTTCAAAGCGTGTTACTTTTTAGATAAGATTAGCTTCCCGTTTTCAATAAGCCTCGACGGTTTTTGAGCGTAATATTGGAGTCCATCTGTTACTGTCAGACACTCGGACTCGACGATGTGTATTTCCTCGTGTCTACTATTGCGGGAGAACCTCTGAGGTACAATAAGACTTTCATGAATGAAAAATTGATTGTTAATTTCTACTGAAACGATAGAGATGCTGTGAGCCGGCCACCCGTGTGTGTGTGTGTGTGTGTGTGTGTGTGTGTGTTGTTTGTGTATCCGGTGGCTTTGTGTCATCCCGCTGCCCTCTACTGACCACAACTGGAACTGCACATAAACAAAACGGAAAAAACGCCATTTTGATCGCTACCACCTTTCAGGCTGGTCTAATAATGGATTATAATTGCAGTTTAATCATTTTCTCACGTTATTATATTGAATTTTAATATTCAAACCTCGTGTGACTTGATCAGTGAGTCTCTGTCTCATGGAAATACACATGAAGACGACAGTGAACACACTTCACAGCAGCTATTTATTCAAGTGAATAAGGTATAGCTCTGGTTTAGATTGTCTGTAATGACGTATAACTTAAATTATCAGTAATAAACGTATTTTAAAGGTTTAAAAATATCCATTGACCGTGCTACGGGATTAATTTGTAGCAGCCGTTGCTGTTTATATTTGGTTATAATTTGTTTTGTTGTAGTTATTAGCATTTTAAATCTTTTTAGCTCATGTGTTTTCGTTTTGTTTTTGTCATGTTTAAGTTATTTTTTTAATTTAAGAGACAGGAGAAATACTAAAATATATATTAATATATTTATATAGGCCTAAATATTATGCAAACTTTACATTATTAATGTTTCCTTTTTTCTTCTTCCTAAATTTGAGTTATTTTAAGTTGCAAAATGTATGTTTATTTAACCTTAACACCCCTGGTCCAATAGCAGGGCTTGTTAGGTTGCACAAAATTCATTCTGTATCGAAAAATGCTTTTACATAAATCATATTTGATCATTGTTATATATATATGCAAACCTCTTGCAAATGTAATGAAGATGTTATGGAAGTCATTTGACATTGTTAATGTATTTTTAAATTTCCACTAAGGCCACATCATAGGCTTATAATTATGAATATTCATGTTGACGTTTTATTACAACAAGCCCCAATAACAGAGCATGTCAAATGAGAAAATGCATTTATTTGAGAAGACTGAGAAAACTGTATTTCATCTCATTTAAAATGTATTATAGACCATTTAAGGGCTTTTTCAGCAAAATAAACACAAAATATACAATACTACTATTAATATTGTTATATGAAAACCAGAATTATGTTTAAAATAATACAAAATTGCAGGACTAATTCATTTTATTTTCATATAAGAAAGTATGACTATCGTTACTGTGCAATTTGAAACATTATTTTCTTAATTTAGTATTTATCTTGATCAATACTGCTTTCCTATCATTAAACCTTCATCACAAATTTAGAAATGGATAGAATTTATTTAAAACTAAAATAACTATGAAACTAATAAACAAAGTAAAACAGTACAATGTTACAATTATCTGTAAATAAAGTATGAAGAAGAAAAATATTATTTCATCTTATCCCCGCTCCACATTCATATTAAGCAACAATCAGTAGCAGAATTGCCAGATTGGGCGGTTTTAAATTTGTTTTTGTGGGTAAAATATGACATAGGCGGGTAGTGAAAATTTGGGTGGTTTTCCAATGGCGTGCCCGCCAGCCCCGGTCTTCTCTTAAAAGCCTGTTATGATCCCCCAATGAGATGCCATAGCCCCGTTCTTCACATACAAATGCTAACAACAGTTTGATCCTCAGCCTCTCAACAGGTTATTATAGTCTACAGATTTGTGGGCGGAGCTTTTTGGTTTTCAGCGGATTTTAGATACAGATTCTGCTACATCACTGAGCAGAAGCTCTGCTTTCTACTGGACGTATACAAGAAGGAATATCTGAAACGTACAACAAAACGTTCAATAAGTAACATATTTCGAATTTATAAAATGTAGACAGCGCCCTCCAGTGGATCAGAGACGCTCAATTCATTTCACCTTTATTTTGTAAAGCGCTTTTACAATGTAGATTGCGTCAAAGCAGCTTCACATTGACGATAATAGTGAATTGAAACAGTTCAGTTTTCAGAGTTTAAATTCAGTTCAGTTTAACTCAGTTCAGTGTGGTTTAATATTCAATACTGAGAGTCCAATCACTGAGGAGCAAATCCATTGATGCGCAGCTCTAAAGGTTCTGAACCATGCAAGCCCTTGGCGACAGCGGCGAGGAAAAAACTACACCAATTGGCGAAAGTGAAGAATTAAAAAAAACAATGTAATGTATTTTATCATTTCCAATAAGCCTGCATTGTTACAATTACACTCTTTTTAAATTATATCATTAGTAAACCATTTTAAAACATTAGTTTTGCTGAGAGATGCTCAATCTGGAAGTGATTAATGGAATGGAAGTGAATAATTAGGCTTGTTTAGCCAAAACATGATGACTCGGTGAGTGTCAGTGGCTGGTGTTAAACGGCTGTTTGCTGTATTCTTGCATAATGAGGAGGTTTTAGAGGCAGGTGTTTCTGCTTTATACTGAAAAGAAACTACTTTTGCTCCTTTTCACACTAATGATATTTACAGGGACATAGTATCAACAAATAAAGGATTATTTTTGAGCAGTTCTTTGCACAACACCAAATAAATACACAGCAACAACTTAATGCAGTTTATTATTTGTAATGAATACATTTGTGTCACCAATTAAGTAATAAGTATAATGTAAGTATATATATATATTAAGTATTGACAATAAGTAAGTGACATATTGTACATTCTAAAGATGTAGACAGCGCCCTCTAGTGGATTTGATATCAGAATCATGCAATAAAACATACTCGAAGCAACATATTTTAACATCTACAATGAGCCTGCATTGTTAAACTTACACTCTCTCCTAAAACTATATCATTAGCAAGCTATTTTAGAATATTAGTAAGAGCTGCTCAATCTGTCTTGGATAATTAATGGAGCTTGTTTAGCCAATACATGATGACCCGGTGAGTGTTAAACGGCTGTTTGCTGTATTCTTGCATAATGTGGAGGGTTTAGAGGCAGGTGTTTCTGCTTTATACTGTAAAGAAACTACTTTTGTTTCTTTAATAGTTCCTTAAATAAATGATTAACACCAATTAAACCCCACAAAACAACTCAACACTGTCTTTTATTTGTAATGAATACATTTGCGTCCCTTATTTATCAGTAAGTAGTAGCGTATTTCAGATTTGTCAAATGTAGACAGCGCCATCTAGTGGATTTGTCATCAGAAAATGCAATGATATATGCTCGGAGCAACGTATTTTAACATTTCCAATGAGCCTGCATTGTTAAAATTACACTCTCTCATAAAACTATATCATCAGCAAGCTATTTTAAAATATTAGTATCGATGAGAGCTGCTCAATCTGGAAGTGTCTTGGATGATTAATGGAGCTTGTTTGGCAGAAACATGATGACTCTGTAAGTTTTAAACAGCTGTTTGCTGTATTCTTGCATAATGTGGAGGGTTTAGAGGCAGGTGTTTCTGCTTTATACTGTAAAGAAACTACTTTTGCTCCTTTAATAGTTCCTTAAATAAATTATTAACACCAAATAAACCCCACAAAACAACTCAACACTGTCTGTTATTTGTAATGAATACATTTGCGTCCCTTATTTATCAGTAAGTAGTAGCATATTTCAGATTTATCAAATGTAGACAGCGCCCTCTAGTGGATATGTCATCAGAAACTTGCAATGACATATTCCCGAAGCAACGTATTGTAACATTTCCAATGAGCCTGCATTGTTAAAATTACACTCGCACCTAAAACTATATCATTAGCAAGCTATTTTAATATATTAGTTTTGCTGAGAGATGCTCAATCTGGAAGTGTCTTGGATGATTAATGGAGCTTGTTTAGCCGAAACATGATGACTCGGTGAGTGTCAGTGGCTGGTGTTAAACGGCTGTTTGCTGTACGCTTGCGTAATGTGGAAGCTTTAGAGGCAGGTGTTTCTGCTTTACACTGTAAAGAAACTACAGAGGCTGTGGGACGGTTTCCTAAAGCAACCCGTCTCCTTCCCTTTACTGCCCTCATCAGTCCTGCACAAGCACGGGCCTGCAGCCTCCCCTGCCGACGCTAAAAGATGAATGTCTGTTATTGTTTGTGTGATGACAGAGTGTTTCAATCAGGTCCTGTGCAGGGCCAGAGCGCTGAGTCAGTTCCTCTTCCATCGATCCATCACGGGGCAGGTGTAGTGGCATTCTCCCACGGGACGCAGGAAACACCTGAACTCCGGATCGCTGAGCTCCAGGTTCAGACTGTCAGGACAGCACTTTCCTGCTCGTTTGTTGTGCATGTTCGCGTATTAAGGGATCAGGCGATTCAGTCCCCTCGTCGGGGGACCCTCGATTGGGCCGTATCAGCTTTTATAGGGGTCCTTCCTATTGCCCAGTAGCTTTTGAACTCTGTTGCGTTTAGAAAATGAATGTGTTGCATTTGTGCACTGCAATATTTCTTAGAAATGTGGACTAGAAATAAGACAAAAACTCCCTATAAAAAAAAGCTTGCAGTGTGCCGCATGGAGGAATATTAGTGCTGTGATTGTGTTTGAACGAAAATAAATTAAATATGTAATATGTACAGTATAAATATTAAAGATACTGGTAACACTTTAGTTTAAGTAACAATTCACTCAATTCACCACTGGCTTATAACCTTTTTTATAAGATATTAGCTGTTTATTAGCACTTTTAAAGTATACTCTTATTTATTTATTTTTTTGCCCTAATCAATACCCAGTACCTAAACCAAACTACTGCTTTACTATTAATAAACAGTTAATAGTACTTTATTAGGCTTAAGTCTTAGTTAATGGAATGTAAATAGCATGAATTGTACCATGATATATAGTGTGACGAAAATGATGTAATGTTTTTGAACCATATTAAGGACTTAATTTGTTGTGGTGATTCTGTTATGGCAATTCTATAGTTTCTATGGTGAATCTATATTGATTATATGATCATTCTATAGTTTATGGTTATTCTAGAGTGACTCTATGGTGATTCTATAGTTTTTATGGTGATTCTATAGTGATTCTATGATGATTCTATAGTTTTTATGGTGATTCTATGGTGTTTCTATTGGGATTCCATAGTGACTCTATGGTAATTCTATAGTTTTTATGGTGATTCTATAGTGATTCTATGATGATTCTATAGTTTTTATGGTGATTCTATGGTGTTTCTATTGTGATTCTATAGTGATTCCATGGTAATTCTATGGTAATTCTATAGTTACTATGGTAATTCTAGTGTTTTTATGATAATTATATAGTTACTATGGTGATGCTATGACAATTCTATCTTTCTGTGGTGATTCTATTGTAATTCTATAGTTTCTATGGTGATTCTATACTGATTCTTTGATAATTTTATAATTTCTAAGTGGTTCTTCTGTGATTCTATAGTTTAGTAATTCTGTATTGATTCTATGGTGATTTTATAGTGATTCTACTGTTTCTATGGTGATTCTATGGTAATTCTATAGTTGATATGGTGATTCTATAGGGATGTTATGGTAATTCTATAGCCTCTATGGTGATTCTATAGCGAGTCTATAATAATTCTTTAGTTTCTATGATTATTCTATAGTGATTTTATGGTAATTCTATAGTGATTCTATAGTTTCTCTGGTGATTTTAAAGTGATTCAATAGTTTTCAATGGTGATTCTATAGTGATTTTATGGTGATTATATAGTTTCTATGGTGATTCTATACTGATTAGTATACTGATACTGATTCTATAGTGTTTCTACAGTGATTCTATAGTGATATCATTTCTATGGTGATTCTACAAAAATTCTATTGTTATTCTATATTGATCATATCGATTCTACACTCTCAGAAATATAGGTACATGATCTGTCACTGGGGTGGTACCTTTTCAAAAGGTACACCTTTGTACTTAAAGGGTCCAAATTGGTACCTCAAAAGTATATATTATTATCTAAAAATTTTTAAAAGAACACTTTTGTACCTTTTAGGTACTAATATGTAATATTAATATAGACCTTCAAATTTGTTCTTTTTGAAAAGGTACCACCCCTGTGACAATTTGCGTACCTGCTTCTATATTGATTACATGGTAATTCTATAGTTTCTATGCTGGTTCTAAAGTGATTCAATGGGGATTCTGAAGTAATTTTATAGTTTCTATGGTGATTCTATAATGATTCTATGGTGATTCTAAAGTGATTATAATTTCTAAAGTGATTATATGGTGAATCTATAGGTTCTATTGTTATTCTACAGTGATTCTATGGTGATTCTTTCCCATCAGCTGACATGTTTAACATAATTTACTGTATCTAGATACATCTCGCTTCATTGTTGACCAAAATAAGTATTTCAGAAGTAACTTTCGTGTTTTTTCACTCCCAGATGCCCAGACACCATCATGTGCTTTTTTCAAAACAACTTTACGGAAAGACTGAAGGACTACACAAATTGCCAGTTACAAATTCCCCATGGTGTACCCAATTTTCCTATGGTGTAACCACCAAATTTTCCATCTCACCGGAAAAAAACTCCTTAACTAGTAAAGAGCTACAACTTTAAATCAAGCCCCAAAAGTCTTACTGATCTTGTTTTGAGAATGCAATACTGTGTTTATTAATTAGACTGTGTAAGATTATTGATTGTTTAAGATTCATTCATTCATTTTCCTTCGGCTTAGCTCATTTATTCAGTCATGAAGGCTTTCAAAGTATGTGTCCGTGACTGAAATGTGACCTCCGGTGGACAGTAGCAGACTCCGAAATGAGAATCAGATTCAGATCTCCAAATGAGCTGGTTATTAATTAGCAAATAATATAAATATTAGTAAAGAAGCCTTTTAAATAAAGAAGCCATTTCTTAAATATATATTTCAGGTGTTTGTTAGGACAAAAACTTTTTTTAATATGGAAAATATACCTTCAATCGTATGCGTTGCTTTTCATTAGAACATGACTTAAATCAGCCTTTGTTGGAGTTGTCAATCTGGTAACCGGCTTGTGTTTTGAATCAGGAGTGCAATACCTAGTTCAACCACTGGGTGTCAAACTTTCACACAGCACCTTTAAGTTAACTTTGTTCAGTTTTATTGTTTTCTTTTCTTTCTTTTTAGTGACCTTGGCTAGGCATAGCAGAAATTAAACACAGTACCGAATATTTGCCAATGAAAATTTTTTGTTTTTTTTTCTCTATGTGATAGTACATTTTTCATGAAAAGAATGACCCGTAACACACCGAAGATTAACACACACAACCCATACTCGCTTATCACAGTCAGAGAGGATTTTACTAGACAATGACTCTCTAAATGAATAGGCAAGAGCAGTAATCAGATCTGAGCGAGGGCTCCAGGACGTGTGTGTGTGTGCATGCGTGTGTGTGTACTGAGGGCGAGGAAACACGATTGAGGCTCCCTGCAGTCAGCAGAGCTTTATTACAGAGCAGTATTGATGTCCCCTTCACAAACATCAATAGAGACGCTTCATCTCCACACGCCACTATCTTCAACAACAAACTGTGCGGGCCGCCTTTAAAAACCGCGACCCTCCAGCTATGACTAGATTATCATTTTTAGACACTTCTGGTGGCGCAACGTTTTCTTTTACAGTTATTAATCATATCATGTGAGAGGCCTGTAGCATTTATTAGTCTGTAAAGAGGCTACACATTACCACACTTGCTCTAAAAGGATTCAAGACGTCAATATTACGCTACAAAACCCCAATGGAGTATATAAAATCAACTTGGTTTGTAGATTAAATAACTTTGTAGTCGTCATGAGATTGAATCTGGCAAGATTATTGAGATGTGATGGGCCTTGAGTTTTGAAGGACGCTATTATGCTCCTTTTTACGAGATGTAAAACAAGTTTGTGATGTCCCTATAGTGACGTTTCAGCTCAAAATAGCACACAGATAATGTTTAGCTCTCTGAAACTGACCCTTTTATAGGCTTTGAGCCAAATTGTGTTGTTTTTGGTGACTGTCGCTTTAAATTCAAATGAGATTGTGCTGTTTTCAAAAGAGGGTGGAGCTACAAATGCCTGTGTGTCAGCATGGTGGCAGACTCAAAAACAGGACTAATGTTTTCTGTGTAAATAAAAAAACTAGTTAGCACTGGGTCAGTTGGCATTTCTGTGTGGAGTTTGCATGTTCTCCCCGTGTTGGCGTGGGTTTTCTCCGGGTGCTCTGGCTTCCCCCACAGTCCAAACACATGCGCTATAGGTGAATTGAAGAGACTAAATTGGCTGTAGTGTGTATGGGTGTTTCCCAGATGCAGTTATAATCAAATAATGTTCATAGAAAGGTTAGTAATGAACATTTATACAGTATTTGTGTGTATCAAGAATCTGTTTTGTAAGAAGTGCTTCTCTATGATATGTAAACGACCTTTACGGCTTTACTTTGACATTTCCTAGAGCGAGAATGATGTCAACTGAAACTTTCTGTCATACACCACGCCCATCAAACTTACCGTTGGTACCCTCTTGGCAGTGGAAACGTAAGCCTGATAAACGTGACCCGTATCGACCCATACAGTACTGTACCACTCAGTGGAAACAGGCCATTAAGAGTGACAAGCTTTTTGATTATGATGCCACACGCTTGGCACACCTGTCTTTAGGAATTCTTGCCCATTCCTCTTTGCAGTACCTCTCAAGCTCTATCAGGTTGGATGGGAAGTGACGGTGTACAGCCATATTCAGATCTCTCCAGAGATGTTCAATAGAATTTAGGTCTGGGCTCTGGCTGGGCCACTCTAGGACATTCCACTCCATTGATATGTTGGCGGTGTGCTTTGGGTCATTGTCCTGCTGGAAGATGAAGCGTCGCCCCAGTCTGAGGTCAAGAGCACTCTTGTGCAGGTCTTCATTCAGGATGTCTCTGTACATCGCTGCATTCATCTTTCCCTCTATCCTGACTAGTCTTCCAGTTCCTGCTGCTGAAACACATCCCCACAGCATGATGCCAACACCACCATGCTTCACTCTAGGGATGCTGTTAGCCTGGTGATGAGCGCTGCCTGCTGTTCTCCGAACATAACGCCTGGCGTTCACTCCAAAGAGTTCAGTTTGAGTCTCATCAGAGCAGAGAGTTTAGTTTCTGATGCTCTGAGAGTCCTTCAGATGGCAAACTCCAGGCGGGGAGTGTCTTCCGTCTGGCCGCTTTATCATAGAGATGCCTGATTGGTGGATTGCTGCACAGATGGTTGTCCTTCTGTAAGGTTCTCCTCTCTCCACAGAAGAACGCTGGAGTTCAGACAGAGTGACCATCAGGTTATTGATCACCTCCCTGACTAAGGCCCTTCTCCCTCGATCACTCAGCTTAGATGGTCGGCCAGCTCTAGGAAGAGTCCTGGTGGTTAAACATCTTCCACTTGCGGATGATGGATGCCACTGTGCTCATTGGAACTTTCCGAGCTGCAGAAATATTTCTGTAACCTTCCCCAGCCTTGTGCCTCCAGGCAATCCTGTCTCGGAGGTCTGCAGACAATTCCTTTGTCTTCATGCTTGGTTTGTGCTTTGTCATGCACTGTTAACCCTGGGCCCTTATATAGACAGGTGTAGCCTTTTCAGATCATGTCCAATCAGCTGAATTGAGCACAGGTGAACTCCAATGAAGCTGCTGAAACATCTCCAGAATGATCAGTGGAAACAGAATGAACCTGAGCTCCATTTAGAGCTTCACACCAAAGGAAAACTGATGTACATCTGATTTATCAACTTTTAAATGTTTAACAAATTTGCAACAATTTAAAGATTTTGTTTTCTTATGGTCATTATGTGTGTAGAATGTTGAGGAAATAAATTAATTTAATCAATTCTGAAAAAAGGCTGTAACATAAAAAATGTGAAAGAAGTGAAGCGCTATCAATACTTTCCAGATGCTCTGTATATAAATGTTAGTTCTCAAACTGTCATGTCATAATATAAAACTCAAATGTAGTACTTTAGCATGTTTGCGGTACGTAATGTAATGCAATTTTGGACGCAGCACAGAACTAGTGTGTAACCAAGTCTGCAGTGTTTAGTCATCAGTCTGTTTCTTCATGCTGAACACTATCGAGTGGCAGCTGCAGGACTGATGTGCAGCATTTCTCCGTGGGCTTCTGGCCTTGGAGAAACATCACGCAGAGCTGTTTACGAGACTCTGAGTCCCAGAACGTGCTGCTGCTTGAATTTCCATAAACCGCAAGCCATTCAGATGTGTGATTTAATACCCACTGTTTAGCCAGATGGCACTGGACATATTTCAATGCATAATTCACATTTGTATCAATAGAGAATGCTGGCGATTATAAATTTGGTCGCAGCCAAGCAGTCGCTGTTTTCCACAGATTACATGACGGGCTTCTGTTGCTCTGCTGTAGTTTCATCTCACAACAGCGAATGAACTCATAAACAAATACATTAAGAGAGAATAACATTTATTTGCTACAGCCAATTTGAGGATATGTAGTAAAGACTGAGGCTGTAGCTGTCATTCTGGAAAGCTGTAAAACTGAGATCTGCTCAAAGATTTAAATCTGTCATAAATTGTGTCTCGAGTGATGCACACAGCACTTATACACTGTAAAAAAAGTGTTTAGTTAACTTATAAATGTGAGTAAACCTGTTGTTTTTAATGCAGTTAGTTAATTTAACTTAAAAAGTGAGTAAACCTGTTGCTTTTACAGCGATTAGTTGACTTTACTTTAATAAAGTGAGTAAACCTGTTGCTTTTAAAGCGATTAGTTGACTTTACTTAATAAAGTGAGTAAACCTGTTGCTTTTAAAGCGATTAATTGACTTTACTTAATAAAGTGAGGAAACCTGTTGCTTTTAAAGCGATTAGTTGACTTTACTTAATAAAGTGAGTAAACCTGTTGCTTTTAAAGCGATTAGTTGACTTTACTTAATAAAGTGAGTAAACCTGTTGCTTTTAAAGCGATTAGTTGACTTTACTTAATAAAGTGAGGAAACCTGTTGCTTTTAAAGTGATTAGTTGACTTTACTTTAATAAAGTGAGGAAACCTGTTGCTTTTAAAGCGATTAGTTGACTTTAATAAAGCGAGGAAACCTGTTGCTTTTAAAGCGATTAGTTGACTTTACTTAATAAAGTGAGTAAACCTGTTGCTTTTAAAGCAATTAGTTGACTTTACTTAATAAAGTGAGTAAACCTGTTGCTTTTAAAGCGATTAGTTGACTTTACTTTAATAAAGTGAGGAAACCTGTTGCTTTTAAAGTGATTAGTTGACTTTACTTAATAAAGTGAGTAAACCTGTTGCTTTTAAAGTGATTAGTTGACTTTACTTTAATAAAGTGAGGAAACCTGTTGCTTTTAAAGTGATTAGTTGACTTTACTTAATAAAGTGAGCAAACCTGTTGCTTTTAAAGCGATTAGTTGACTTTACTTAATAAAGTGAGTAAACCTGTTGCTTTTAAAGCGATTAGTTGACTTTAATAAAGTGAGTAAACCTGTTGCTTTTAAAGCGATTAGTTGACTTTACTTAATAAAGTGAGTAAACCTGTTGCTTTTAAAGCGATTAGTTGACTTTACTTAATAAAGTGAGTAAACCTGTTGCTTTTAAAGCGATTAGTTGACTTTACTTAATAAAGTGAGTAAACCTGTTGCTTTTAAAGCGATTAGTTGACTTTACTTAATAAAGTGAGTAAACCTGTTGCTTTTAAAGTGATTAGTTGACTTTGCTTAATAAAGTGAGTAAACCTGTTGCTTTTAAAGTGATTAGTTGACTTTACTTAATAAAGTGAGTAAACCTGTTGCTTTTAAAGCGATTAGTTGACTTTACTTAATAAAGTGAGTAAACCTGTTGCTTTTAAAGTGATTAGTTGACTTTGCTTAATAAAGTGAGTAAACCTGTTGCTTTTAAAGTGATTAGTTGACTTTGCTTAATAAAGTGAGTAAACCTGTTGCTTTTAAAGTGATTAGTTGACTTTGCTTAATAAAGTGAGTAAACCTGTTGCTTTTACAGCGATTAGTTGACTTTACTTAATAAAGTGAGTAAACCTGTTGCTGTTAAAGCGATTAGTTGACTTTACTTAATAAAGTGAGTAAACCTGTTGCTTTTAAAGCGATTAGTTGACTTTAATAAAGTGAGTAAACCTGTTGCTTTTAAAGCGATTAGTTGACTTTACTTAATAAAGTGAGTAAACCTGTTGCTTTTAAAGCGATTAGTTGACTTTACTTAATAAAGTGAGTAAACCTGTTGCTTTTAAAGTGATTAGTTGACTTTGCTTAATAAAGTGAGTAAACCTGTTGCTTTTAAAGTGATTAGTTGACTTTGCTTAATAAAGTGAGTAAACCTGTTGCTTTTAAAGTGATTAGTTGACTTTGCTTAATAAAGTGAGTAAACCTGTTGCTTTTAAAGCGATTAGTTGACTTTACTTAATAAAGTGAGAAAACCTGTTGCTTTTACAGCGATTAGTTGACTTTACTTAATAAAGTGAGTAAACCTGTTGCTTTTACAGCGATTAGTTGACTTTAAATGCAAATATAAATGTGTCATTTAGACATGGAACACCAGTAAATCCAACACTCAAAAATATAGTTGCTTGTTCAAATTACTTATCTAAAATGAGCTGAATCAACACAATTCTTGAGATTTTTTTTTTGAGACAACTTAATTATTTTAAGTTTAATCCACTTAAATAAACACTAATAAGTTAACTTAATTCCTTAATGTTGTCCCAACACAAGTTGATTGTGTGGAACCCTGCATTTTTTATAAGGAGACTCTGCATGTCCATTCAGAAAAACAGCCTGTTTCTATTCCCTTAAGAGTAAAATAGTGGGTAAATTTCTAATTTGGGGTAATGTGACTCTAAGAAAAATACTAACATTATAAATATACTTAAAATAATCACTGAGGTGTAAAAATCAGCCTCATCCCACCCCAAGCTTATTTATTTCAGGTAAGTGTGCAAATATAAACGTGTCATTCAGACATGGAAAAGCAGTCAATCCAAAGTGTCCGCGCTCATTCTGAACAACAGCCCTGTTTCTATTCCTGTAAGGTGTGATTTACGTCCAACTTCCGGGAGGAAACAGATGCGCGGGACTGCGCTTTTCCTCAATTCCTGGGAGAGAGATTCTGGCCACACCGACTGGAACTCCGACTCGCGCCTCTCGTGAGAGCTTTTATACTTACTCTGACTCTCGGTTCCCGCTCTGCAATTCTCCGTTTCCGTCTGCTTTCCACTTGCGCATGTCCGTGTAGGCGGGGCCTCAGAGCTTCAGTGTGCCTCCGTTTGGCGCGAAGCCGGTCATTTCCCGCTGTGATGTCTAGAAGGGATACAGCTCCGGATACTTGCATGAATATAGCCTCCTTTTTGTGACACTTTACAATAATAATTCATATTTTTACATTGCTGAGAGTTAGGGTGAGCGTAGGAGTTAATGAAATACAATTTAATGTGTATTTTATTAAATAATATGATTAATACTTGGTATAATTGCTGTTTTTTACATCACTGTGAGGGTTGGGGTAATGGGATATGAGGTAATAAAATACAATTTATTGAGTAATTTAATAAATAATATGAATAATACTCTGTGCATTTACTCTTTTACATCGCTCTTATGGTTGGAGTGAGGGTAGGAGTTAATAAAATTAGATTTTAATAGGCAATTTAATTAATAATATTAATAATACTCTGTATTTTTGCTGTTTTTACACTATGGTAAGGGTTGAGGTATGAGGTAGGTGTGAATAAATACAATTTTATTGTGTAATTTAATAAATAATATGTATAAAGCTCTGTGTAGTTACTGTTTTGCATTACTCTGATGGTTGGGGTAAGATTAGGAGTTAATAAAATACAATTTAATGAGTAATTTAATACATATTTTGAATAATACTCGGTATAATTGCTGTTTTTATAGTAATGTAAGGGTTGGTGGTATGGGGTAGGAGTTAATAAAATACAATTTATTGGGTAATTTAATAAATAATATAAATAATACCCTGTATAGTTACTGTTTTACGTTACTCTGGTGGTTGGGGTAAGATTAGGAGTTAATAAAATACAATTTAGTGGGTAATTTACTACATAATTTGAATAATACTCTGTATAATTACTGTTTTTCCATTACTATGGTTTGGTCTATGGTTGGGTTAAGCATTAATTAAATACAATTATTGGGTAATTTAATAAATAAACAATTCTCGTTTAGTTTTTTGTGTTTTTCTGAAACTTAAGCTCACTAATTCTGGACTTGTTCACATGTTTTATTTTTTATTCTGGACTGAAATGTTAGTTTTTTACAGAATAATCTTCTCTTAGATATTGCATTTTTTACTAAGCATGTTGTTTTTGGCTTGTAGCAACGAAGAGTAGGCTAGACAGGTAATGAATCAATTGTTTATTTTACCAAAATGTTAAATTCAAAAATGCAAATACACTAAAAATGAGCCATTTTATCTGTTTTTATCTTTGAAATTGAGTATAACAGCTAAATTGTAAAGTTATAAAAAAACCTTCAACCTATTTGAAAAATATAGGCTAATTGGTTATTTATTTATTTATTTATTTATTTATTTATTTATTTATTTATTTATTTATTTATTTATTTATTTATTTATTTATTTATTTATTCATTTATTTATTCATTTATTTATGTTTGTCATTTACTTGTAATTGTGCTTTGACTATTTATTTTCCTGCTTTATTTGTTTGTGTATTTGTTTGTTTATTTGTTTATTTTATTTTTATTTATTTAATTGTAATTGTGCTCTGACACATTTATTTTCCTGCTTTATTTATTTATGTACTGTAATTTACTTGTAATTGTGCTCTGAAAATTTGTTTTTCTGCTTTGTTTATTTATTTATTTACTGTAATTTACTTTTAATTGTTTGCTGAACTTTTAATTTACCTGCTTTATTTATTTATTTATTTATTTATTTATTTATTTATTTATTATGTTTGTCATTTACTTATAATTGTGCTCCGAACTTTTACTTTCTTGCTTTATTTATTTATTTATTTATTTATTTAATTATATATTTAATTATTTTCTGCATTTTGTAATTGTGCTCTAACCCTTTATTTTCTTTCTTTCTTTTTTTTTGTTTAATTTTTATTTTTTGTTTTTTACTTGTAATTGTGCTCTAAACCTTCATTTTCCTGCTTTATTTTTATTTTTAATTTTTTGTTTATTATTTATTTATTGTAATTTACTTGTAATTATGCTCTGAACTTTTTTCCCTGCCTTTGTGTTTATTTATTCAATCCAGTTCTGTAAACTTTCTCTCTCTTTACTTTGCTCTATATTCGAGGGATGTAAACAAAAACAATGGTCTTAAGGCATTTTCTGTTTTGCATTTTTTATTTCTATATAGCTTCCAAGAATCCAAAAAGAGTAGGCTATTGCTAAATAATGTCATGACAGATGTTTTAACATGGAGCTATGATTGAATTGCCTCTTAGTTATGAAATAGTTTGATAAGCAGCAGGAAATGTTCATGGGCCAATGACATGACCGCATTGAAATGGTCTATAGAAAATTCTGCGGGCAAGGTCAACAACGCGCCGCTCCACATTCCCGCGCCGCCCGCTGACGTCACGGCGCCGCGTCACAGGGGCCCTTTGATCAGGGGACACGCGGGTCTGCCGGGTCACTGCTCCAAATGCTTCCCTCTAGTAATGAACTGCGAGAGACATGTTGAGATTGTGTGGTCCAGTTTAAAGACGGAAGTATAATTTAAAGACACTGTTGAAAGATGGCGGATTAGCAGCCAGTGATGCCAATGGCGATCAGCGTCACACGTAGTTTAACTGTAAATAAATAAGTTGTAGATTAAAGTTGTTGTTTTATCACTTGCTTAATACAAAAGTCAAGAAGAAGAAGACCAAACGTCAAGTAAAGAGGCAGGGTTTGGGAAAGCCTGGATCTGAAATGACGTCTAACATGTCATGTCAAAAATGCTAATCTATTTCATGCTAGTTGACTAGCTTGATGTCAAAACGACATTAAATTTACATCTAACATTGATGTAAACAAAAAACACGTCCTAAAATCGATTTTATGTATTTATTTAGGCTGTTTATTTATTTATTTATTTATTCATTTATTTATTTATTTATTTATTTATTAAGGACTGTCCTGAAATCGATTTTGTGACGTGTTGTTGACGTCAGTGTTATATGTTTATGCCTTAAAGTTTATTTTGTTATTGAATCTTTCAGATAAATAAAACTTTTCTTATATTATAATAGGCTACTTTGTGTCATTCATTTGATTGTCTAAATGGTATCAATGTGTCGATGTCAAATGGACGTCAATTAGCAATTTTGAAGTCATTGTCGAGTTGATGTCGTTTTGACATCAAGGTGGGATTCAGAGAGAAAATGTGTATGCTACATACTAATGATTAGATAAGTCAAATGAAAAACAAAACTGATTTACTGAATATATAAAAAAATTAACCCATGAATACATTATAAATATAAATAATGCAAAACCTGAACATTCAATGTTAGTTGCTTTTTTTGTTATAAGAAGTACGTATTTTAATAGTTCTTGTTATATTGTGGAAATTAGGGGTGATAAGGGGTGCAAAAAAACCTCTTACGCCAAATTTCTTAAATTCAAAGTCATGATTCATTAAAGTAACCTGTTAGCCTACACATAGGCCACCTTTTTATTTCAGCTTAATTTCCGGCATTTTAGTTTAATTTAACCTGTATTTGTAGACCTATTCTTTGTCAATCTTCATTCAAGTTGAGTGGAAATTGTACATTTGGATTGCACATTCAGTGATCAATCAGATTAATATTTTTTTTTAAGTTGTTGCATTACATTTTTACATTGATTTCAAAATAACTTTGTCATTTTAATTTACATTAAACCTAAAATACAATGTAAGACATAAATAGTTAAATTATTTTAATGAGTTAAATATAAAACATGCTGAGATGACTACAGGTCTATTTAAGTCAGAGTAAAAAATAATAATAAATGAAATCACTTATAAAAAGCTTTTATTTTTTAGATAGATAGCAAATAGCTAATAACGAGTAACTGTTTAACAAATAGGAAAATAGTCATCGATTGCATTAAAAGTGTAGCCTAGTAAATTCGTATTCGCATAATGAACCATGTTAATTTTTTAACAGGTACTGTGTTATAAGTAGGCTAAAGTTGTAATTCGTGTCATCATTTCTTCTATGAAAAGGGAAGTGAATGAAAACCCGCCGTCAATAAAACACGGCTTTACTGCCTGACGCATTGTTGTTGTGTCATAAATGTACTGCTCAATGATTCTTCGTGGTGTTTGTGTATTTTCGTGGATTAGCGCGCCATCTTGCGGATGCTTGAAGAAATGCAGCACTGCGGATGCACAGCAATAAAATGGCGTGGAGTAGATCCACATGCGAAGTGATATTAGTGTAAATAAAATGCTGGTTTTCCCCATGAGAATCTTCTTTTCATATAATTTGTAATTGATTATTTTAGAAAAAAAAATTGTTGTTGTTAATTAGCTAGTAGATGCTTAATATGGAGGACGAAACAAAAATAATAAATTAATAAATACGCAAATTAATAAATGCAGTAAAAAATAAAGTAAATAAATCCATAAATGCACAAAGAAAACAAAAAATTAATATGCAAATAAATAAATAAGTAAATAAATCCCTCAATTTCTGCATAAATAAAACAATAATAAATAAATATGCAAATAAATAGGCTAAGTAATTAAATCCATAAATTCATGCATAAGTGAAACAATAAATAACACGTATAAATATGCAAATAAATGAATAAATTCATGCATAAATGAAACAATAAATAAATAAATATGCAAATAAATCAATAAGTAAATAAATCCGTAAATTCATGCATAAATGAAACAATAAATAAATCCATAAATTCATGCATAAATGAAACAATAAATAAATAAATAAATATGCAAAAAATAAATAAATTCATGCATAAATGAAACAATAAATAAATAAATATGCAAATAAATCAATAAGTAAATAAATCCTTAAATTTATGCATAAATAAAACACCAAATAAATAAATCCATAAATGAAGCAATAAATAAATAAATATGCAAATAAATAAATAAGTAAATAAATCCGTAAATTCATGCATAAATGAAACAATAAATAAATCCATAAATTCATGCATAAATGAAACAATAAATAAACACGTATGAAAATAAATAAATAAGTAAATAAATTCATAAATTCCTGCATAAATAAAATAATAAATATATAAATATGCAAATAAATGAATAAATCCACAAATTACTGCATAAGTAAAACAATAAATAAATGAATATGTAAATTAATAAAGAAGTAAATAAATGTATAAAATTCTGCACGAATAAAACAATAAATAAATAAATAAATCTATAAATTCCGGAAATAAATAAGGAAATAAATTGACAAATTCCTGTATGAATAAAACAATAAATAAATAAATATGCAAATAAAGAAATGTATGTATATAAAAAAAAATTCTTGCAAAAATATTATTCCCTCAACGTCCTAGTAATTTATTTAATTAATAATCTGCCCGCTTTATTAATTCTTTTTTATGCAGGAATTTGTTTATATATTTATTCTTTTATTTATTTATTTGCATATTTATTTATTGGTTTATTTATGCAGGAATTTGTGTATATATTTATTCATTTATTTATTTATTTGCGT